>NC_036638.1:6352953-6397445 GCF_002806865.2 Cucurbita pepo subsp. pepo
TTTTTTTTTTTTTTTTTTTACATGGGCAGCCTTCAATCAGGAAAAAAAAGGCACAAAAACAGAAGCGTGATAAACAAGAAAGACAGAAAGAATAATGCCATTAATTAACCATATGTTTTCAAGCTTGAACAACAGTTACCAAGTCATATTTTGCCGAGGTGACTCAATTAATCAATTTGACATTCATAGAGATTTCACAGAAAGATGCATCAGATTAAAAGCATCCCAGATACTGAGATTAATGACAGAGCGCCTCATGCCTTGGTCAGTCAGTCTAATGACAAGAAGGAATCAAACGAGGAGACAGAAAGAGGATACGAGAGCAAAAAATAAACTAATATGAGTGAATTATCTGGCAGGAGTTGTTGAAAATATTACCTTTTCTACAAGGGGGGTATTGGTATACCAGGGTGCAACAGTGTTGCTCCTGATATTGTCCTTGGCCCATTCACAAGCAAGATTTTTGGTCAGTTGATTCATTGCAGCTGAGAGTAGAAAATAAAAAAGAAGAACAGTTTTGAGCTTCTCAGAACGTACGAAGGAAAATAAGCTACAATTCTACAATAGCAACTCACATTTAGAGGCTGCATAGATGGATCCACTTCCAATGCTCACGAGACCACCAACCGAAGAAACAAACACAATACTTCCATTTCCAGAAGCTTTTAAAAGAGGATGAGCAAGTTGGGATAGATGAAATACTGATTCAAAGTTCGTAGTCATCAATATCGAAAATTCTTCCAGACTGTACTCAATACTTGGCTTCCTGATGTTTGTTCCCACATTATTTACCTACACTAAAATACAGTAAGATCCCCCGTCGGTTGGAAAGGAGAACAAAACATTCTTTATAAGGGTGTGGAAACCTCTCCCTAGCATATGCGTTTTAAAAACCTTGAAGCGAAATCTAAAAAGGAAAGTCCAAAGAGAACAATATCTAGTAGGTTTAGAATTCCTGGAAGGCAACTTCCTTAGAATTATGTTTTTCATTGTGGAGCCAACAACGAGATGTTCTTGCTTTCAAAATGGAGGGTTTGAATCACTTGAGGTCAATAGAAGGCTTTCTTGTTCCTAGTTTCAATTGTTTGATTGCAATGCACTGAATATTTCGTGGACGTCAAGTATGGAAAAATTATAGCACCTGCCTATAATGACTTACTTTATATCACTTTTCAGTGGTTTCAATTAATCATTTCGGTCAAGGTCTAAAGTTTGTCTCACTTTGCTGCCATTTTTGTTATCTTTCATGGAGTTCAAGCCATCAACATATTAATATATTAGATCTGTGTTTTCTTTCATAGCGTCCAAACTAACGTACATGCAGAATTAGAATGGCATTGAAATGTAAAAATGTAAGTGATATAAGGGCTTCAATTCCCAACCCAAAGCCATGCACCAAACAACACCCAATTTCAACACTGTTAGCAAATGGCTTCTCTAAAATCAAAATGGGCAGAAGCATACTATTACTGACCAGAATATTGAGGGTGCCATTGAAAGCAGACGCCACTTCCTGTACGAGCCTCTCTCTCTGTGTTCTCGAAGAAGCATCGCAAACCGAACCACTGACCACAAAGCCTTTGCCCTCCCATTCCTTCAAGCACTGGTTGAGCTCCAGTTCGTTCCGGGAACAGGTGTGGACCGACGCGCCTAAACCGGCTAGTTCCTCCACCACAGCGCGACTATAAAACACACACAAAATCGCACACAGAGCAGAAGAGAATCCAAATTCAAACTCAGAAAGAGGATTTCAGAGGAAATAGAGTTAGAAATTTAGCAGACCCGATTCCACGAGTGCCGCCGGTGACGAGCGCTGTGAAGCCCTTGAGAGACCATCGGGCATTTCCGGAACTGACGCCTGCCTCCGCCATCTTTGAATTTGGATTAGCTCTAAATCTTGCAGTTTCCAATTACAAATTGTAAATCCCAAGACGAATTTATCTCCCATTTATTTGTCAATGCTGTATTGATTTTCAGGAACATATTCTTCGCTTTCTTTTCCTTTGTGGGAGCATAGGTTTAAAAAATATAAAATTAAAAATAAACTCAACCCAAATCATATATAATTTAATTCACACCTTATTTTAAGAAATTTAAACTAAAAATCACAAAACACTAATATAAAATAATTCATTCAAAGATAGTTCTATACATCCAAACAATAATGTGATAGACGTTCCTTTGGATACTCAGCTTTGGTTGTACGATTTTCAGCTTTGGTTGTACGATTTTGAACATTGAGACAGTCTAGATAATATCCTCTCGATCTGCTTTATTACAATATTCATTTTTTATGACTTGTGAGATACAAATACTCTATAATTTCGTTTGAATCACTGACTTAATTACACTTGCTTGAATCTTAAAAAATATTATAATAAATAAGTGAAAACCACACCTCAAAATTACCAATAATTTAATTTGGAGACTCGACTATGCATGCCATCAATCATCACAACTCAATCGTCTACTAAGTATTATTAAATTAATTGAAATTTTAGAATATTGAAAATTAAGTTAATACATTACTCCCAACCATAATTTTTTTTGTTTTGTTACCATTATTTTTATTTTTAGAATTTAATTAAAAACTCGTATTTAAAAAATATGAAAAACTACCGTATAGAAATTGGAAGGAAACAAAATAAAATAAGATAAAAAATGTTAAAACTATTTAAAACCATTACAAGGAGAATTCCGTCAATAAATTTTTATTGCATAAAAAAATTGATAATAGGATGAACTATTTTATTTATTTATTTATTTTTACCTAGTTACAAGTTATAATAATAATATAATAAAGACTTTTAAAAATATTGGAGGAGTAAATTCAATGCAAAAATAAAAATAAAATGTAAATTCATATTCCAAGTACTACACTTTCCTTTCTGTCTCTCAAAATCTCTCTTTCCTTCTTCACAATTCCCCCTCCCTCCTCCAGTTGCACTGTCGTAGGCGCTAAAACGGACCGCCGTTCTGGCCGTGCCTATTCCGACGCCGCCTCTCTATCATTTTGTTTTCGAATTTGTTCTGATCTAGGTAATTCTAGTTTCCCGTGGATCCGTTTTCAGTTTGATGATTCGTAGTTTATGCAAGATTTCTTGTTTACTAGGCATTTTTCGTTGTGATTTGCACCAAGGCCATGGATGGCAGATCGAGTGCGCACTGCCAAAAAATGAAGCTCTTTAATCTCTCCCTAGATCTCTGGTTTTGCTCCTGCCTATGTTGACCGGCTTTGCTCCTCTTCGCATCTCAGGTAATTCATTGCTTTTTAGATCTTCGGCCACCATTTTTGTGTTTCATTTGTATATACGCATTTTCTTGTATATCTATGTCCCTAGAGTGAACGAGTTGGATTTACATTTTTTCCCTTATACCGTTTGTTTGGTTGATTAGGAAGTTACTGTAACGTACTGTATTTTATTTAGAACTACGCCCCGCCCCCAATCGACGCGGATGTAATTTGATGTTTTCTCTTTGACGAGATATAATTCAGTGCGCTTTAGGTAGCATTTGTTGGGTTTCTCGAAATTGTGGGGAATTTGGATCCAAATACAAGATTGAGTACCCTTTTCCTCGTTGTTGAAACGAGATTCGTACTCTATAAACTGTTCCCGTTCTGAATTTGAAATATGAATATTGGAGAGCGAAAACGAAGGTTCGTATTTCAAAGTTTTATCCAGCCATGGACTAGAGGACTACAATTACGGTAAACGACAGTGTAGCAGTTATTGGAACCAATGCACTTTGTACTAGTGTAAATGATAATTTTTTCAGTGAAGTTTCCGATGAAATAAGTAGCTTTTGTTGCCTATTTCTTTAGTAACATTTCTTTGCAATCTTCTCATCCCCACTCTGGCTCATCCCCTTGCTTGCTTCAATCTCCACGAATGGCACACAGAGAGAAATATTCCTTATTAAATAGTTTGGATGGCCTATGTAAATATATTACTTCTACAATGTCTTCAGGTGTGTGGAGCTTGCTAATCCACTGATAAGTTGATGGGCAAGGCATTTTCAATGCTTTTATACCTTCTCTTATTCCTAAAAAAAAAAAAAAAAAAAATTGGGGCCAGAATATTCCTTCATGCTTTGAACCTTTCCTGCAATATATCTTTAGCTATTTTATGGGGCATGTGGCTTGAGAGGAATAGTAGAATTTTTAGAGATTTGGAGAGGTCTCGAGAGGAGGTGTGTGAGGTTGTGAGGTTTAGAGCGTCTTTATGGCATCTGTTAGCTGGTCTTCTTGTAAAATTATAAGCTTGGTATAATTCTTTTGGATTAGAGTTCGTTCTTGTAACTAGTTGAGAATTCCTTTTGCAGGCTTTTTGTTTAGTTCCTTTGTAAATTCTTTCATTTCTCTCAATGAAAGCTCAGTTTTTTACCTAAAAAAATAGGTAAAATAATGAAATTCCTGATATAAACAACAAAAAACAGTTTTAGACAACTACTTCCTTGGAATGAGCTGTCCCCTAGCATGATTGCTCCCATGAGTCTTCGTGGGATGTGGTTTGCGGGATGAATTCCTCATTATAATGAACTTACAAAATCCACGGTATCTATTATTCATTCAATTAGTGGAACCTAGAATTTACCGTTGGAGGGTTATCTAGCTTTTTTTTTCATTATTAAAATTGATTAGGGAAATTTTCTATTTGGAACTGTGCTAGTGCACCTTTCTTTTTGGTAAAGTTTTAGCTAGAATTCTCGTGCCAACTTTTAGCCGTCGAGCTCATTGAATTTACAATTGCTAATAAATATGTTTCTCTTCTCCATGTAAGCAGTGATTGTGCACATTAGCAAGGTTTCTGTTCAATCTTCTCACTGTACTTAGTAAACGTTAGTACTGTGAAGGGAACGTTTCCAAAGATGGGGCGCCTGAAGCTGCAAACTGGAATCAATGCAATCGAGGAAGAACCTGAGGAGTGTGATGTCACGTATACGAATAAAACTGCTTTAGCTTGCATGATTAATTCTGAAATTGGTGCTGTATTGGCAGTTATGAGAAGAAATGTAAGATGGGGAGGTCGATATATGTCAGGTGATGATCAATTGGAACACTCCTTAATTCAATCACTGAAGTCACTAAGAAGGCAGATATATACATGGCAGCATCCATGGCATACAATCAACCCTGCTGTGTATCTTCAACCATTTTTAGATGTAATTCGATCGGATGAAACTGGAGCACCTATTACTGGGGTTGCTTTATCTTCTGTGTACAAGATTTTAACTCTTGACATGATTGATCAAAATACTGTTAACGCTGGAGATTCTGTTCACTTGATAGTTGATGCTGTTAGCTGTTGTAGATTTGAGTTAACAGATCCTGCATCAGAAGAAATGGTCCTGATGAAAATACTTCAGGTTCTTCTTGCTTGTATGAAAAATAAGGCATCCATTATGTTGAGCAATCAGCATGTCTGCACCATTGTTAATACTTGTTTCCGCATAGTGCATCAGGCAGCCACAAAGGGTGAGCTATTGCAGCGGATAGCTCGCCACACAGTTTATGAGCTTGTCAGGTGTACCTTTTCACATCTGTCAGAAATCAGTACCACAGAACACGCATTGGTCAATGGCAATAGTTCCAGCAAGCAGGAGGTACTAATTTCTTCTCTGTATTTTTTTATAGCTACATTTCTTCTGTATTTCCTGGTTCACAATCAAGCTCAATTTTTTTTATCTCAGCTCAAGTATCCAATCGGCTTATACCTCCATGAGAACACACTAAGGTTTAAAGTGCTTATACCTCATGGAATATGTAGAACAATAAAATCAGTCTATTGCCTATTCTTCAAAATAGAAACTCCACCTGTCACTGTAACTAAAAAACATTGGAGGCAAATGTTAAAGAGTATGTTAATCCTATTAGTCACACTGATGATGATGCTTGTGGAGAATGAGCCTTAGAATTTTAGTCTAAGAAGTGAAAGTTGATGGATACATATTTTTGTTTTTTTTTTAGTTGTATATAACAATAATCATTTTGTCCACACTACATGGTTTTGCATCTTTTTTTATGTTTTTATTAATATATTTTATGTTTAGAATGAGGCTGATCACTTCTTTTAGATATAAAGCCTGGACAGCACCTTTAGCCTTTTCAAACATGTTTTCAAACACGTTTGTGTGTTTATATATATTGGTTTTCATATTATGTTATATTGAAATTGTTAAGTTGCTCTTCGGCAAAAATTCGCACAAAATTGTTAAATTGATTCATGAAACATGTTCTCTTGTTCAGGCTGGTAGGGGGTCTAATGATGACTATGTGCTTGGAAGCAGACTGTTGGAGAATGGAAACTTGGGCCATGAATTTGATGGTCAATCGTCATCCAACAATTTTGACTCTAATTCTTCATCAGCTCCGTTGGCAACTGGGATGGATGAAAATTTACTTGAGGATGGTAATGTGAAGGATACGGTTCCATTTGACCTTCATCTTATGAATGAACCTTATGGGGTCCCCTGCATGGTAGAAATTTTTCGTTTCCTCTGTTCATTGCTAAATCTAGTTGAGCATATGGAGTTGGGAGGTAAATCAAATACCATGGCTTTTGATGAAGATGTTCCTCTTTTTGCCTTGGGATTGCTAAACTCAGCAATAGAGCTAGGTGGCCCGTCCTTCCGCCATCACCCTAGGTTATTGAGTTTAATCCAAGATGAATTGTTTCAAAACCTTATGCAATTTGGTTTGTCAACAAGCTCGCTAATCCTTTCAATGGTTTGTAGCATTGTTCTCAATCTATACCACCATCTGCGAACTGAGCTGAAGTTGCAGATTGAGGCCTTCTTTTCATGTGTGATTTTGAGACTTGTCCAAACCAGGTATGGGGCTTCATACCAGCAGCAGGAGGTTGCCATGGAGGCTCTTGTCGATTTCTGCAGGCAGAAAACATTTATGGTGGAGATGTATGCGAACTTAGATTGTGACATAACTTGCAGTAATGTCTTTGAAGATCTTGCTAATCTTCTGTCTAAGAGTGCTTTTCCAGTTAATTGTCCTTTGTCTTCAATGCATATCCTTGCTTTGGATGGTCTTATTGCCGTTATTCAGGGAATGGCAGAGAGGATAGGTCATGGAACTGGCATAGAAAATACTCCTGTGAACCTTGAGGAATATACTCCTTTCTGGATGGTAAAGTGTGAAAACTATAATGATCCTAATCAATGGGTTCCATTTGTGAGAAGGAAAAAGTACATCAAGAGACGTTTGATGATTGGAGCTGATCACTTTAACCGTGATCCCAAGAAAGGACTGGAGTTTCTTCAAGGAACCCACCTCTTGCCTGATAAACTTGATCCCAAAAGTGTAGCCTGCTTTTTCAGGTTCACTGCTGGTTTGGATAAAAATCTGGTTGGGGACTTCCTTGGAAATCATGATGAGTTTTGCGTCCAGGTTCTTCATGAATTTGCTGGGACTTTTGATTTTCAGGACATGAATTTGGATACTGCATTGCGGCTATTTTTGGAAACTTTCAGACTCCCGGGAGAATCACAGAAGATACAAAGGGTGCTTGAGGCGTTCTCTGAGAGATATTATGAACAGTCACCTCAAATTCTTGTGAATAAGGATGCTGCTCTTCTACTTTCTTATTCACTTATAATGCTGAATACAGATCAGCACAATGTTCAAGTGAAAAAGAAGATGACGGAAGAAGATTTCATTCGGAACAGCAGGCACATAAATGGAGGCAATGATCTTCCAAGAGATTTCCTCTCCGAGTTGTATCACTCAATCTGTAAGAATGAGATTCGTACTATTCCGGAGCAAGGCAATGGTTTTCCTGAAATGACCCCAAGCCGATGGATCGATTTGATGAATAAATCCAAGAAATCCTCTCCATTCATCGTGTCTGATTCTAAAGCCTACCTTGACCGTGATATGTTTGCTATAATGTCAGGGTCAACAATTGCGGCTATATCTGTGGTATTTGATCATGCAGAACATGAAGAAGTCTATCAAACATGTATTGATGGATTCTTAGCAGTTGCAAAAATCTCCGCATGTCATCACCTTGAAGATGTACTTGACGATCTTGTTGTGTCCCTCTGCAAGTTCACAACCCTCATGAACCCATCATCTGTTGAGGAGCCTGTGCTGGCCTTTGGTGATGATACAAAGGCTAGGATGGCTACCATGACAGTTTTCAACATCGCCAACATGTATGGTGACTTCATTCGTTCAGGCTGGAGAAATATCCTTGATTGCATCTTACGATTGCACAAGCTTGGTCTTTTGCCAGCTCGTGTGGCGAGTGATGCAGCTGATGAATCAGAACTTTCTTCTGACATTGGACATGGAAAGCCTCTTACAAGTTCTTTATCTGCTGCTCATATTCAGTCAGTTGGTACTCCCAAGAGATCCTCTGGATTGATGGGCCGGTTCAGTCAGCTCTTATCTCTTGACAATGAGGAGCCAAGGTCACAGCCTACCGAACAACAACTTGCTGCTCATCAGCGCACCCTTCAGACTATTCAAAAGTGCAATATTGACAGCATTTTTACGGAGAGCAAGTTTCTTCAGGCTGAATCTTTATTACAGCTGGCACAAGCACTCATATGGGCAGCAGGACGGCCTCAGAAAGGAAACAGTTCTCCAGAGGATGAAGATACAGCAGTCTTCTGTCTGGAATTGTTGATTGCCATTACCCTAAATAACCGAGATAGAATTGTGCTTCTTTGGCCGGGTGTTTATGATCATATATCTAACATTGTGCAGTCAACTGTCATGCCTTGTGCCCTGGTGGAGAAAGCTGTTTTTGGACTTCTCCGGATCTGCCAGCGCTTGCTGCCTTATAAAGAGAACCTTGCTGATGAACTTTTGAGGTCTCTGCAACTTGTCTTGAAGCTAGATGCTCGGGTAGCCGATGCATACTGTGAGCAAATTACACAGGAAGTCAGCCGTCTAGTAAAAGCAAATGCTTCTCATATTAGATCTCCATCGGGATGGCGAACAATAACATCCCTACTTTCCATTACAGCTCGCCATCCAGAGGCCTCTGAGGCAGGATTTGATGCTCTACTATTCATTGTGTCTGACGGTGCCCACCTGTTGCCAGCAAATTATACCCTCTGCATTGATGCTTCAAGGCAATTTTCCGAGTCTCGTGTTGGACAAGCTGAACGTTCTTTGCGTGCATTGGATCTCATGGCTGGATCTGTTGATTGTTTAGCACGGTGGGCTAGGGAGGGAAAGGAAGCTGCAAGGGAGGAGGAAGTCATTAAAATGTCGCAAGATATTGGAGACATGTGGCTGAGGCTTGTGCAAGGATTGAGAAAAGTTTGCTTGGATCAGAGGGAGGAGGTTAGAAACCAGGCTCTGCTGTCATTGCAAAAGTGCTTGACAGGCGTTGATGAAATCCACCTTCCACATGGCTTGTGGTTACAGTGTTTCGATCTTGTGATCTTCACAATGCTTGATGATTTATTGGAAATTGCACAAGGACACTCTCAGAAAGATTACAGAAACATGGAAGGGACGCTGATCCTTGCCATGAAACTCTTGTCCAAAGTGTTTTTACTATTGCTCCAGGATCTTTCTCAGTTAACAACCTTCTGCAAACTATGGCTTGGTGTTCTTAGCCGAATGGAAAAGTATGCAAAAGCTAAAGTCAAAGGAAAAAGAAGCGAGAAGCTTCAGGAGCTAGTGCCTGAACTCCTGAAGAACACAGTGCTTGTTATGAAAACTAAGGGAGTGTTAGTTCAGAGGAGTGCGCTAGGTGGAGATAGCTTGTGGGAACTCACATGGCTGCATGTAAATAACATTTCTCCCTCGTTGCAATCGGAAGTTTTCCCCGATCAAGATTCCAACCGCTTACTTGGTCAGGGTGAAAAAGGTGGCCCAACTTCCAGTGAAGCAAACTCTGTTTCTTCAGCTGAGAAGGTAGCAGCCGACAGTGCTGGAACTGGAGGGTAGGTTTGTTCAGTTGGAAATCTCAGCTTCTTTCTGCAAGTGATGTCGCTGTGCATATACTTGATCGTCAGGATTAAAAATTTTGTCTAGAATTAGTCTATATCCACCCAGATAATCTTAAATTTACAGAGCGGATGATAGGGCACTCACTTCATATCTATACTTGGAGCTTGCTTTGTAATCAGAGGCAGGTTATGAAGTGAATGCGTGTTCCAGATCCTCCAGGTACGCTTAATGAACTTCCAGCTTCCAGCTTCCAGGCTTTCATCTTTTTTGGAAAGGCGTTTCTTCTCTTTGCAATTCCTGATCAAGGGTTCCCAGAGTTAAATTGGCTCATTTCTAAACCATGCTGTTTGTTAGTGTTGTTATACGTACCATAGCCATAAGTTTCAATCTTCTGTCTTTTCTTTCATCGACATTCCGAATTCTGGAGGCATATTATCATCATTCATCCTCGAATGAATCATGTACTTATTATGTTTTGTATTACCTTGCTGAGTAATGTACAGAATTAAAATGTTTGCTAGTAGTACCCACTTGGTATGTTATACATAGTATGCTACTTTAGGTATTTTTTCAAATGGCAGAAGTTGTATTGAGGAGGGAAATATGATGGATGAGGAGGAACCATCATTATTCATTATTGACTTTCTTTATCAGATCATTGTGTTTTATGTTTGGCATGATGAAGTTTGCAGCATTGGAGGACAAAGAGATGATAACTTAACAAAAACAAAAAGTTTTGAGTAGAAAATCGAACTTTCAACCTTAAGAGTGTAATAGGTATTTTTATCCATCGATATTGTCACTTTAAATTGTGGGGTTCGTCAGCATTTTATTTTTATGGCATTCGGGTTTATTTTTATCCAACCTTGTTCATCAAGGAGGTAGGAATTCAGATTTCCATATTACATCTTCCATTTTGTTGGAATTTCACATTCCTAAGCTACGGGAATGCATCAGCATCCAAATATGCTGAATTATTTTGCAAATTAGTTGAATTGCTCGGATTTTTCAACATACTCTTTCCTCGAAGTTAAAGACAACAATTGGTAGATCAACTTGATTCTATTAAATATTAACACTAGAATTGTTTAAAATGAAATCTTCACGTTTGAAAACTATATAAATTGCTAACGATTGATAAAAGAATTTGATTAGTCAATATTTAATATCTATTTTCCAACCTTCTTTAACTTATTAAATGAAACGAGACGAGGAGCATTGAACATTCTTTTAGTTGTAAAAGTATTGTTTGATATAAGATAATGGTTATTAACCTCAATTATATATGATAAATAGAATCTAGTAGATGTATCTATATAAACCAGTTGAGAATAGCACAATTGATTGTACCTCTTTATTGTCTCCCTCGACATTATCATCGTACATTTGTTTAACTAGAGAAAAAAAAAAACATATCAAATTTTTTTTCACATGCATATGATTAGACAAATATATTAATGCAAAATACGGCTCTCCCTTAGCAATCATAGGAACTAAGTTTATAAAATAATGGCATTATCTTTTTTAAAATAGAGATTCATTAACGTGGGTGAAAAAATGACCTATCACAAGAAAGTAGATAAATTGATGTTCTTCATTTTCCGCCAATTTTCCCTTAAGAAAAATATGAAGAATTAAGCAGGGCATATTGTCGTCGTCGGCAATTACTTTAGCCACCACGGGGAGAATTCTGGTGACTGCACTTTACCCAACGATTTCTCATCCGTTTCTCGTCCATCATGATTTGGCTCAGCCTCTGCAACTTCCGATTTCCGATCTCGCCGGGAAGTTGAAGTAAGCTTTTCTCTGTCTTTCAAGAGAGTTGAGTCAAGATGAGTGAGGTTTTGGAAGGTTACATGTAATTTCTGGCCCTTTTCCATCCTCTCCATAATTAAATTGTTAACAGCATGCTTCATGGGGTCGATGACACCATTGATAGGAGTAAGAAAAGTTTTGACCCAACAATTAGTCCCACATAAATGGATGGTGGGGTCAGTAATTCCAGTTCTTGTACTTCTAATTATCCTTATACTCTATCTTAACCTATAACAATTTTCTTTCCATATCGACAATTTTTTTATTAATTATTTTACAATTTTCTCTCTCTCTCTCATATTTTTGGAGGTATCCAATTGAATTTCTTAGAACACAAAGAACAAAAAAGGAAAAAAGAAATTGAATCCCCTAATAAAATCATAAAAACTATATCCTATCCAAGAAGGGGGGGCATACTTGTAATTGAAGGGAAGTATTCCCTAGATTCTGTCTCGCAGAAGATATGATGATGATGATGTGGAACCTGAAACATTCCAGAAAGAGGCAAATGGCCAAAAATGAGGGAAGGGGGGAATGGTGGTGGTGGTGGTGGTGATGGTGGGGGACTGTTCGGGTTAAAAAGCTGTGGTCTTTGGCGGTGATCTTCCCTTACCAATAATCCCCAATCCCCAATCCAAAACTTGAGCCTTTTGCCTCTTTCAATACCTTTGTCGGTACGCTCACACTGTGTAAGCTCCTCGATGCCCACGCTTCCCCTAAGCAACCCCCTCCTCCTCCTCCTCCCCTTCTGCTCCAAATCACAGCCCTACACGTACCCTTTACCTCCCTAGATCCATCCCCCATTAACTTGCCGCCCAAGAACTGAACCACAAACCCAAAAGCAAATGAAACAGAGTGCCCCTTAGTTTCATTCAACCAACTTGAGTGTAAGGAGAGCAGAGCAGTGCAGCAGCAAGTGGGAGACAGGAAAAAACCATCTCTGCTAAACCGCTTTCACAGGCACTGATTCAACAGTGACTTCTGTCAAAAATCTTATCGTACAAGTTAAAAGCTTCAATAAACCCACCCGGCCCCCCCTCCCCCTCCCCCTCCCCCTCCTTCTCACGCCATCGCTCGTCTTCCTCCTCTTCTTCTTCGGCCGCAGCACTGAGAGAGCAGAAGTGGAACCTCCTGGGATCTTTGTACTATTTTTTTCTGACCCTTTTGAGTACATTAAAGATAGGTACAATTTCTGGGCCACCCCTCTTTTGTATTTATACCCTCATTCCAGACCCACCCCCCCGCTTTCTTTCCTTTTGTCTGCACCCCCTCATTTGAATCCTGAAAATGATGCCTTTTCTTCTTCTTCTTCTTCTTCTTCTTAAAACAAACATGCCTTTTCCAACACCCCTTCAATTTCTCCATTTTCTGCTCTGATTTCCCCCCCTCACCGATTTGGGCTTCTCTCTGTTTTTATGTTTTTTGTCTCTTTACTTTTTGCGACTGTTGGATCTGATTAGGGTTTCTTCGAGTAAAGTGGTTGTGATTCTAGGTCATTTTATTGCAGTTACCGATCTGGGTTTTGTTCTGTTCAAGTTGGAAAGAAGAAAGAAGCTGAGGCAGCGTTGAGGGGTTACCTAGTTTTTTCTCTTGTCGTTATTCATTTAGAGAGAGAGAGTGTGTGTATGTGGGGGAAGGGGGAATAAAGGGGAAAAAAAGATAGAAACTTCTTTTGCCACCATTGGATTCCCTCGGTGTATAAATTTGTATTGGGTTTTCTTTTAGAGTGTTTAATAATCTTGAAGAGGAGGAAATATAGAAGAAGAAATGGCTAATCGATGGTGGGCTGAAAACATACCCACCACCACGGACAGCAGCACCAGCAACCCTTATTCGACTCCATTAAAGCAAAGCATAGAAGCTGTCGATGAAGAGAATAACTCC
This sequence comes from Cucurbita pepo subsp. pepo, assembly GCF_002806865.2. Classification (NCBI taxonomy): domain Eukaryota; kingdom Viridiplantae; phylum Streptophyta; class Magnoliopsida; order Cucurbitales; family Cucurbitaceae; genus Cucurbita; species Cucurbita pepo. The sequence goes on from NC_036638.1 coordinate 6,366,578, forward strand.
GGCAGCCATGAGAGAGCCGAACCAGGCACCAGCTCCAGCACGCGCCGTCCACGTGGTCGGCCACCGGGATCCAAAAACAAGCCGAAGCCGCCAGTGGTGGTCACGAAAGAGAGCCCCGATGCTCTCCGGAGCCACGTTTTAGAAATCGGCAGCGGCAGCGATATCGTCGAAAGCATCTCAAACTTCGCCCAACGCCGGCAGCGAGGAGTTTCGGTTCTCAGTGGAAATGGGGTCGTCGCCAATGTCACTCTCCGGCATCCGGCAGCCCCTAGCGGTGTTATTACGCTACAGGGACGATTCGACATACTGTCGCTCTCTGGTGCATTTTTGCCTGCCCCAGCTCCACCGGGAGCTACTGGGTTAACTGTCTACTTGGCTGGCGGGCAGGGGCAAGTTGTTGGTGGCATTGTTGTCGGTGCCCTCGTTGCAACAGGTCCAGTCATCGTTATCGCTGCCACTTTCACCAACGCTACATTCGAACGGCTACCACTCGAGGAGGAGGAGGCAGCTGCTGGAGACAAGTCTGGAACAAGCCAGAACAATTCAACTTCTCAGAGCATGGGGGATCAACAGCAGCCTTCAATGGGCGTTTACAATATGGCTTCAAATTTGGTGCCAAATGGTCAGGTTTCTTCACATGATGTGTTTTGGAGTCCTCCTAGAGCCCCACCACCATTTTAAGAGAGATATAATAGAGTGAGAGAGACAAGTAGGTGCTAGTTTTGTTTGAACTTTGAGAACTTGATCAAGTTGAGCCGGTAGGATTTTGTTTGTTTATATTTTGCTTTTCCCTTCTTTTCTTGTTGAAACTCATTTCTCTTTTGTAATGTTGTGTTATGTGGTGGAATTAAGTATTATCATATGAGGATTCTTCTTTCTAATTCTCATCTTTGTCAGAATGAGTGAATCTATAGCGTTGTAGGTGAACAAGTGGAAGTATGAGTTCGGAGCCCCAATATCCATCGATCAGGTACATGCTTGTCTCCCTTTCACAACTATTTCTATGATCATTCCTTTTCCAATATGCATATTATGACAGTTTTGAGCAACATTTATCAAAATCCCTTAAGGGGCGTTTGTCTTGCTAGTTTGAACACTATAGTTGATGAGTATATGTTTTTATGCCATTGAAATATGCTGCATTGTTAGGCTATCTCCATCGACATAGACACATTGTTTATACACATCTAACCATTAAGAACTTGTGAAACAAATGCCCCCTATAGACAAAGGAAGCCTCGCCAAGCTTTGGGTTATCGTTCGGTTTTAATGGTAAAGTTGATAAGAGTTTTAGGTAAAACATGTCTGGAAAGTGACCAAATTGATTGGTTTGATTTGGTTATCTATGATGGGTTATCCAGATGAGTGTTGAATTTTTTTTGTTCAACCACTCTCACCCACTTGCTTAAACATAATTCTTTGTGCTGATCTCTTTAAATCGCTGTTTAACTCATTAGTTAGTCACTCCTACTGTTTAATCACTGTTGATAATCCTATGCCTTTCTACCCTTTTGTTTGCTTAAAGTATCTCTCCCTTGTTGATGAACACTTCCTATGGTTGATTTGGTGTCTGATTGAATGCTTTGTCAACGTTAATAAGAAGAATCTTTAGCGTCGTATAAAACGATTAAAACGGTATGTGTATACTCTAGCTATGACACAATAGTTTATGTACAAAAATAGATATATTTCAAGCAGACTTAGTCTAACATGGAATCTTAATATGCATAATCAGTGAGTTCTCTCTTTGGCGACGTGTCGAGATTTTTACATTTTCTTTTGATTCGGTGTTTGTTTCGTAGACGATGCGGTAAGTCGAATCATCTTGTGACATTTAACAGTTTAAATTCATTTTATCATCTTAAAATTGCATGTTTGTCAATGTTTGCATTTCTTTTTGAAATTGCTGTTAGTCAATGGAGGTTGGCATCCGTGCTAGGAATAAGTTCTTAGATGGTTCTAGGGCTGAAAAGTATGACCATAGATGGCTATAATTTTTTCTTTTTTTGCCGTTAAAGTTATCTTTTGACTTGAAATTTTAGACGTTTCTTGCAGTGATGAACTTTGAATTCAACAAAACCCATAGAGATTTACTTTACAATGGTTGCCTTAACTGGATGGATTGATTGAGCCTAGTTCTAATTCTAATTTTGGTGTTTCAAACTAATTGAATTTTCGCTATATAGAACGTTGTGGAATGTTAGAAGTGTTAAACGTGACGTGATTTGAAGTCGAGATTAGGCGAACGATTTTGATAGAGCTCTATTAAAAATGTGTACTTTGTAATTGATGAGTTCTTGCACCAACCATTGCTCAAGTTTGGGAAGCTGTTCATCTTCGACCATAAACTGAGAACAAAAAACTTATGTAACCATCGAGCTTTTAAACCCGAACAGGAAAAGGGTTCGTGATATTGAGGTCTTTAGACGTGTAGGTGAGGCTATGGAGTTGTCATGGAGGAGTGTTGTCCTATTTTTCTTCCTACTCAAATCAACATTGGAATAATTCTTTGGACGCTGTTAGCAGTATTATCAATCAATAGTTGCATCCAGTAGCATTTAGCTATGTTTGTATACGATACTACAAAGTATGAAATCGTTGCAGAAGATCACATTAGTGGCTGAAGAAGGCATTAGAACTTATAAAATAGAAGCTTTCCTATGGGGATGGTAAGGGAAATTTATGAAGTTAAATAACTTTCAGTGGAGCCCTTTTGAGCAATAAATAAATCAAAGGGAGAGCCACTGATTGACACATGCTGGCTTTGTGGGAAAATGGGTGCATTGCTCTTTCTTATCCCCTTGGAATGGGAGGTGGGCCTTCATCATAGCGCTGATCATCATGCTAAATAAGCCCATCTAAACTTAGCTTTCAAAGATTTGGTGTCTATTTAATTATAACCAAGTGTAAGAAATTTAAATTGGGAGCAGGCGTTTTTAAATTGTGAGGCGACTCGTATTGAGCTAAAATGGACAATATCTGTTAGTAGTGGGCTTGAGTTTTTACAAATGGTAATAGAGCTAGACAACGGGCCGTGTGTCAACGAAGATGCCGAACTTCCAAGGGGTATACATTGTGAGATCTCACAACGGTTGGAAAAGGAAACGAAACATTCCTTATAAGAGGGTAGAAACCTCTCTTCAGTAGAACGCGTTTTAAAATTACGATGATGATTCGTAACGAGATAAAGCAGACAATATCGGCTAGTGGTGAGTTTAGGCTTTTACAAAGAAATTATTGATGTCAACGGAGCATAGCTCGATAGATAAAACATTAATTAGTATTTGGACGATTGGATCCCGTTTCGAATGCGAACTAAACATTGCTCAAAATCAAACAAGATTGATATAAAATTAAAAATTAAAAAAAGTTACATAATTATTTTGAAAAGAAAGACGAATATTATTATTCCATGCAAAAGGGCAACTACAAAACTTCATCATCATCATCATCATCCAAGTATCCATGGATAGCCACCAAAATTCTCCTCAACTGAAACATCAAAGCCTGATCTCTCAACAACATGATTCGAGTGGCAGAACCCAAAGCCTCCATCTTTTTCCCCTAAACAAAGCAATGGAGATATCATTTGATCATCCTTTTGGACACCATCAGAAGTTTGGTAGGGAAGCAGCTGATTTTGAGAATGGTTTGAGTTCATCCCAAAATCATAATCATTCATCTCTATAAATGGATTCTCCACTGCTGAAATGGCAGCGCCGGTGGTGAGGAAGTTGGCTATTTGGGTCCCCAGAATTTGTATCTCCTCCTGCAAGCTGGCCACCTGCAACAGAAACATTTAAAAACATTTTAAAAACCCATGAGGTGTCTAAATGTTTAGAGGATCGAAAACAACCTCTTGCTGCAACGCGAAGATATGGAAGACGCAGCCATTGGCGGGATCTCGCATGCGCTCAAGAGCTTCATAAGTGACGGTAATAGCAGCCTGGCTGCGCACATGCATGGGGAGATGCAACAGAAGCTTGGACACATTACTAGCTCCAAACACTTTATGAACAGCTGCAAAATGGGAAGTGGCTTCATCATAGCTGAACAAAGGAGCAAATACACATTGATCGCTGCATTTTCGCCTTAGAAACTTGCAGGCGCCACAAGAAGAGGAAGAGGAAGAGGAAGAGGAAGAAGAAGAAGAAGAAGAATCATAAGAGTTAAGTACAGTCATTGGGTCAACAATATGATGAGTTTTAAGTACAAAAGAATGAACAAGTTTGAGGTCTTTATAACCCATCATTTGCATTATTATTTTTTGCTCCATTCTCCTGTAGTACCCTTCTTTTTGTTCTATCCAAAAGGCATACCATCTTTTTTGAGCTAAAGTTATGAGTATGTGCTTTCCTTTTTAGGGTCTCCTTTGTGGGCTACACTGTCACCCTCACATCGGGGTAAGGGCTTTCCCATTTGGTGCCTTCAAACACCCTATTTTTTCAAAAGATTCTTCCTTCTTTTTTTACAACAACATATTTCGATTATAAAAATCATTCTTTATCTGATAACCCAATTTCATGATTTACTTGGAATAAATTAATATAATAATTTAAAAATATATTTTCATGTGAAAAATAAAATGAAAGGTTAGTGGTTGAGGTCAAGTATAGGGACAAGTATTCTCATTCCAACTCAGCTTCAAAGTATGATTTTTCCCAATGCATTTGGTGGACTAAATTTTGAAGAAATGAAATAGAATTATATTTTCATGGTTGATTGTAGCCATTAGAATAAATACATTAAAAAAGAAGCCCCTTTATGCAAAATTAAAATTGAGAAGCCCCATGTAGTTATTATAATGCTCTTGTGTGAAAATGAAGAGATGGGTAGATGCATTTGGGCTAAAAAATAATAATAAAAATAAAAGATGAAAAGACAAATTGTATCGTTTTTTTGTGCAAAAAGTAAATAAATGAATAAAACATGCGTAGGGTTTGGACATAGATTTGCATGAGTCATGGGTAGTTATTTGTCTGCATGTTTTACTTAATTCTCTATTATTATCCTTAATTATTACACTTTTATAATTAAGCTATATAGATTATGGTTTCATATTTTAATCTAAAAAACTAATGGGGTTTGGCTGTTGCCCACTTCATCATTATTATTATTGGTTATTTTCCCTTAAATAAACCACTTACTTTCTTCTACTAATTACACCACTTCCTATAAAATCATCAACTTTTTCTTTCTAGAAACCTGCATTAAAAAAATTTACCATCGAGAGTTACGTCATCAGGGTGTGGGTCTAAACACGAGATTTCTTCTATTGTATCTAATAAATTTTTTTTAGCAAGTCTCTCACAAATTGAAATTTTTTAAAAAAATAATTACTCTATTAAAAAAACCCTAAATTTTATATTCTAGTGTAAGTAAGATTAATAAAATTAAAAAAAAAAAATTGATTGATCATAAACAAAAGATGAATAAAATATAAACTTTAAATTAAAAAATTAAAGTTATATGAGAAATATTTAGAGGGCGGTGGAGATTGGCGTATTGGGTCTTCGAGTTTAACGATGAAATTACTTTTTAATTATTAATGGATATGTTTGGTGAGGCGGCCACATTTAGCAACGGGTCCATACTGCTCTATATTCTTTCTAATTATATTTCAAATGTAGGCTGTCGATCAACACAAGTAACACAGACTAGCAACTCTTGATTTTATCCAAATAATATTGTGACATCCAATTATATATTAAAAAATTAAATTTTGATTAAATGGCATTCGGTCTAACCTAAATATTTTGTGTTGGGTTGTGTTAATCACTTAATATGTACTGTTAAAGTTAAAAAGATTACAACTTCAACGATGGAGTTAGGTCTAAAAAATATTTTAATCTGACCCAATTCTATTCATGAACAACTTTAATGATAATATCTCAATTATTCAAGTTAACTACTATTTGAATACATAATTAGCTAGGATCGATTTAATCTTTCTAGTTTTAAACAAAGATTTTGAAACATAATATACATATTAACCTTAACATAGCGATTTAGTTATTGAGGTTGAGGAGAAATATTTTTTAGAAATCTCTCCATGCTCTTTTCCATTTTTATTTTAAACAAAGATTTTGTGCACGCTAAATGTACATCTCAACTCTCACATGTCTTAATTTTCTCTCACTCATACAATTCAATTTGAAACCTCTGGCTAATCATTTATACACCAACCCAGTTTTAATGAGAAGCTAACAAATTTCTATTTTATACCATAGATAGATTGACATTAGATTAAACAATGTATATTATTTACGAGATTAAAATACGTTAATGATAAATTAATACACTAACATATTTATTTTTATAATAGATAAAAGTCGAGTGTAGCTGGTGTGATTGATCGACCCCATCATGGGACCCAAACAATACAAAATAGTAGATAGTAGGAAGGAAATGAGATGGAATGGGGGTATGGTTATGAAGAAGAAGAAGAAAGGCTGAAAATGAACCTATCCTTATCCTTCCTTCTTCACCTCTCATTTGGTTGAAAAAGGTAGATGCACAAATGGGCCTCCCATCAACTTGTGATCCAAATTCCACTTTAAGTTAACACAAATAAACCCTACTTTATGTTTACTACTTATTTAAGCATTAATTTTTCCTACTTAATCCTCTTGCTTATGCTTTTTAGAGCTAAATTAGTAGCTATAATTTGTTCGTACGAGTCCAATCTTCAGGCTTGAATTTGTATTGAGCGCAAGGGAGAGCGGACAATGGGAATTGATAGCTCTTTTGTAATTGGACTATTATATATGGCAGCCAAGATACTAGATCTTCGAGTGGATTGTGAAATCCCACATCTGTTGAAAATGAAAATGAGAAATTTGTTATAAGGTGTGGAAACCTCTCCCTAACATATGTGTTTTAAAATCGTGAGATTGACGATGATATGTAACGGGCTAAAGCGAACAACATCCGCTAGCGATAGACTTGAGCGGTTTAGAATATGACCCACCAAGGAATTGTGTTACTTTGTTTGGGAGGAGAAATGGAGCAATGGGTGAGCTTGAATTAACTTAGGTTCTTGTGGTTGGCCAAACATTTAATGGATAAGAAGGCTCCTTTAAAGCCAACCACTAAGGTCTTCGAGGATCAATACACAAGCCTTGTCCTTCTGCCACGTGTCCTCTCAGCTAATCTTAACTTTGTGGTCGTTGAGGAATCCTGAAACTTATGGTTAGGATATCGTTTTTGAATGGACTCAAAAGCTCCATCCTTGCTTCTATATAGTCCTCCTCACTGCCCACTGCTGTTTATCCTCCATACTTCCCCCCAAGTTTAGCTTCCTCTGTCAATCCTTTACTCTCCAGTTCCGATGGCTGCCTCTGCTGCCTCTGCTGCCTCTGTCGGAGTCGTCAACCGTGCACCGGTGCGTATATTTTTAACTCTTTAAGATGATATCACATCATTAGATTTCTTTGCTTTGATACCATGTTGAATTATGCTAAATAGTTAAGTTTTATGCTATAAGCTGATGAATTACGTTAAATTTCAGCTGAGTTTGAATGGCTCTAGTTCGCCAACTTCAGCTTCGAGATCAATGCTCTTCGGGAGCAGCTTGAAGAAAGTGGTGAACTCGAGGATCGCCTACCCCAAGGTGTCGTCAGGCAGCTTCAAGGTGATGGCATCAGACTCCGACAAGGCGGCATCGGACGAGGATCTCGACAAGCAGACATCAAAAGACAGGTGGAGAGGGCTTGCCTATGACATATCCGATGACCAACAGGACATCACAAGAGGAAAGGGACTGGTGGACACTCTGTTCCAAGCCCCCATGCAATCTGGAACCCATTACGCTGTTATGAGCTCTTATGAGTATCTCAGTACAGGACTTAAATCGTAAGAGACAGTTCAAAATTTGTGTATTTTTTAGCTGATCTTTGTTCTTTTTTTGTAGGACTTATGAGTATTTCTGTTTTGGTGTTGAATTATTCGTAGGTACGAGGGATTGGACAACGTATTGGATGGTTTGTACATTGCTCCTGCTTTCATGGACAAGTTGGTTGTTCACATCACCAAGAACTTCTTGTCCCTTCCAAACATCAAGGTTTTCAAAGTTTAATTATATGAATCTATACCCTTTTAAGAGTCATTCCAAATTGAATAAGAAAGTTCTAATTTTTGCTCCTAAAATGTTGAAAATTGAAAGATTATAAGCTCAAGATTTCTGGGTGCAGGTTCCTCTGATTCTGGGACTGTGGGGAGGCAAAGGACAAGGAAAATCCTTCCAATGTGAGCTTGTATTCAACAAGATGGGAATCAAGTGAGCCCAAAATCGTGTTTAGAACTCCAAGTTTCACAGTTTTATATATAAAATTGGTCTGCTTTCCTAAGACTTGCTCGTTATTATGTTGCCACAGCCCAATCATGATGAGCGCCGGAGAGCTGGAAAGTGGCAACGCCGGAGAGCCGGCTAAGTTGATCCGTCAAAGGTACCGTGAGGCGGCTGACATAATCAAGAAGGGAAAAATGTCTTGCCTCTTCATCAATGATCTGGACGCTGGTGCAGGTCGTCTTGGTGGCACCACTCAGTACACTGTCAACAATCAGATGGTTAACGCCACCCTCATGAACATCGCTGACAACCCGACCAACGTCCAGCTCCCTGGAATGTACAACAAGGAGGATAACCCTCGAGTCCCAATCATCGTCACTGGTAACGATTTCTCCACTCTCTACGCTCCTCTCATTCGTGATGGTCGTATGGAGAAATTCTACTGGGCTCCTACTAGAGAGGACCGTATCGGTGTCTGCAAAGGTATCTTCCGCACTGACAAAGTCGCCGATGAGGACATTGTCAAGTTGGTCGACACCTTCCCAGGCCAATCCATCGGTCAGTTTCTAAACTTAAAAATACAAAGCTCAACTACAAGTAGGCATACTTAACCCATTTTCCTGTTTTGTTGGACAGATTTCTTCGGGGCGCTGAGGGCGAGAGTGTACGATGACGAAGTAAGGAAGTGGATCATTGGAGTTGGAGTCCAGGACGTAGGGAAGAAGCTGGTGAACTCGAAAGACCCACCGCCGAAGTTCGAGCAGCCAGCAATGACACTGGAAAAGCTGCTGGAGTATGGTAACATGTTGGTTCAAGAACAAGAGAATGTGAAGAGGGTGCAATTGGCTGACAAGTATTTGAATGAAGCTGCTCTTGGCAATGCCAATGAAGATGCCATTACCAGAGGAGCTTTCTAAACTAAGCTTTTGTTCGTGGGGAAGGCAGTGCTGATTATGGGATTTGCCTGATCTACTCTATAATTGCAGGCCTTTTTGTTCTTTCTTCATTTGTGGAACCAAAATCTCATATCAAAATTGTTTCTCATTCAGTGACTTTGTGTATCAATTTGCTTTGTCCTTAAGTCATTCAATGGGCAAAATCTATGTTTTGCTTCTGAACTTTATGCTTCCAATCACTCTTACCTTCCTTCAATCAGTTCTAGTTCTACTTTCTTAATGAATCCAAATCATCGTATAAAAACATAACTAAAAACGAAATCGTTATCAACTATAACCAGCAGCCAGCTCAAACTTCAAGAACGAAAAAAGTTGATGAAATAACAAAGATGAACCAAAATCTCATACATCATCAGAAGAAACAAAACCTAAAAACAAAAAAAAAAACTCCACCAGCTAATATTTGTACAAACCATGATCTGATAATTCATCATCATCAACCCATTAAACAGTGTCTACCTGCTCTTCTCCTCCCCACTTTTTACAGCCTTAAAACAAAACTCAAATACTAAACTTTCTTATCTCTTTCTCTTTAGGGGCAGAGCCATCAGCTTTGTTCATCTGTCCCTCAATCTCTTCATCTACCTTCTTCACTTTCTCTATACTCTCTCAGATTATAAAATGTACAGCCAACAGTTCCTTCTTTTTTTTCTTTTTCTTTTTTTTTTACTTTTTTGTAATTTTTTTTCTTATTTCAAGTCAGCTTCTATCTGAATCATCATTATAAATACAGCAGCTATTACTTACTAGACAGATATTAAACGGAAGCGGAAAGAGACACCGCGCTTTGTGCTATCCTCGGCTAGCTGTACAACTTTCTTCCCTGTTTCCCTAACCAACCATCTGTGCTGGCTTCGGAGTCAAAATGCTTATCCTCCTCTCTGTCATACAGTTTAAGTTCATTTTAGATACCTCACGTTGAAAAATGGTATAGTATCAATCAAGATTCAGCTGTATCGAAAAAACAAACAAACTCGCTCGCTCTACTACCTATCCTCTTTTATTCTCATTTGTGATTCTAAGGAACATCATTGTGCAGCAAAGTTTTTTGAATAGATTGAATCTCTAAGGGATAGTAAACAAAAACGAAACGGCAAAATAATTGTTCAATGGAGAGATCATACCTCCAGCAGCGACGAGTTTCTCCACACGGGCGACTATGTGCTTACCATAGGTGTACTTCTTGAGAGCATTTAGATGAACTTTTATCCTATTAAGAATTAGTTCAAGTTGCTGGTCATCACAAGTTTCCAGCACTTTCTGTACAACGTAGTTTGCAAACTGATCCTTCATCATAACCTGGATTCAACAACAGAGTAAAGAAAGTTATGATATTTGTCAGGTTTTCCTCTTTTCTGATAAGAATATACTCCATACAACCATTGAAGATACATTTATACGAATCATATCCATGGGAACAACAAGTTCCATTGAAAGAAGTTTCTAAAGTTGAAAATTCCCATTTTCTAGGAAGGATTGGGATCTATAGGACAACTACAGATCCAAAGACAATAAAATTTCATGCTCTGAACAAAATCATGCAGTAGAGAGATCTTTTCCTATTATTAGCTTTCATTTTTTGGTGGGAAAACTTCTTGATCCTATTATTGAGGGAAAAAAATGCAGGTGGAATGTCGACAAACACCTGAAGGGGTTCATTTTCATCAGTGGTACCGAGCATCTCGTTCACCAAGGCCTGGCGTTCAGAAGAACTTCCAAAAGTTAGACATTTCTCGATGACATTGGAGGCGAACTTCTGTTGACTCATTTGAACTATCTGCCCAGTTAGTTTCTTTATGATAGCAGAACGTTCGTGTGGCTTCCCGTGTTCCAATACATGCTGTAAGAGCAAGGTTAAATTAGTACATGAACGTGCTTTAGCAACAAAAGCTAATTAGAAAGAGTGCCTCGAGCAGCGACAAACCTGCACAACATAATTTCCATACTGATCTTGAGCCAAAGTGCAGACAGACTGCAAAATTTCATCCATCATTATATGCTGCGTTTTCAGGCTATGGCAGTGCTCAAGGACTCGCTGAGAGAAAATTGTTATATGATTTTATCATTCCAACCAATAAATGTAATCACTATATAGTAAGCTTCATATAATAACACAAATTTCATCCATCATTATACGCTGCGTTTTCCTTTACCTGTATAACACGACAACCATAAGGATGAGTGGACAGTGTAACCACTTGATCATAAAATGTCGAAACAATGAACTGAATCGCGTCCTCAGGAATGCACTCAATGCACTTCTGTACAACATGGTTCCCGTTTTGGTCACGTACACAACGCATGATATGACCATCTAATTCTTTAACCATGTTAGTTTGCTGGTCGACATCAACCATTTCAATTGCCTGAAATGATGTTTCAGGGGCCATGAAGTTTCAGTCACAGTGAAAAGAAAACAGGCAGTGATTCGTCAAAGACGAAAAGGGAATCGAGTATCAAAGGAATATGGAGATTTTCCAAAAGGAAGACACACAGGCAACACAGACCTTCTGAATCACTCGGCAGCCGTACATTTGAAGACTGAGTGCTAGGACATGTCCGTTGAGTTGATCAGCTAGTTCCCTTATTTGAGATGCAGTTCCGTGCTCAAAAAACTGAATTCCAAAAGACGTTAACAAACTCGATGCTCGTAATTAAATCCAAAACAAATTATTAGTATGATCTCGTTTACTTATAGAAAAGCAAGTCCAAACAGAAGTTAAATGTAAAACAATACCTTCTGAACAACATAATTACCAAAAACATCGGTCATTAAGGAAAGAGCTTGTGGCATAATTTCATGGAAAACCATGTCTTTCTCTTCAAAAGAGGCATTTTCGAGTTTCTGCTGAATGAAACGACTTCCATATTGATCAGAGCTGTTAAGAAGGAAGAAACATTTACATTCAGGGAAGGATGCATTTAGTAACAGCATAGAAGTATAAGTCGTCCAACGAAAATACCTGAATTCGAAAACATGGCCAGCGATTTCTGAAAGTTCAAAACATTTGCTTTTATTGCTTTTGAACTCATCCAGCAAAGAAGACACAAAACTTCCATTCATATTGCCACCACCTTCAGAATGCCAACCTCCAATGCCACCTCCAGTAAAATTTCTCATTCCCGACGAGAAGCGCACGGGCTTACTGATGTGGTTGATGCCATTACCCGACCCAGCAGGAGAGCCAGGAAGAAGGGATCCAGCTAATGGACTTCCAGGATACGACATTCCGAGACCATAGCCTGGATTGCCATAGTAATTATGATTTAGACTACCAGATTTACCAAAGTAGGGTAGAACAAATTGTGAGTTTTGAGGTGAAAGCAATGCTCCCAGGTAGGCTTTCTGGACTCCCAATAAATCCATATATCCATTACCCATCAAACTTTCGCCATCCAACGGAGGGTCATTAACGCCGTTCACCTGTGCAGCAGCGTATTCATTTGACCCCAAATATTGAATGTAAGACGGGTCCAATGCAGGTAACTGCATAGCACTCATTGCACTATGATTTTCCGACCTGTTGTTATTTTGAAATTCGCCTGATGTTTCCAACATGCTTGATCCTAAAGCTAATCCATTGAATGTTCTATTATTCATGCCATTCATTCCCATTGCTGATGCAGCAGCAGCATTCTCATACAGCGGTGGTAAATTACCAGTGCCGAGATGAGTCCCAACGATGGACGAAACTGGAGGATTAGATGTATAGCCACTGAATCCATAATTCAAGAACGAAGAATTCGCATTTTCAAGATTCTGATTGCGAGATGGTGAACCTCGTGCATTATTAAGCGTTTGTTTATATGGCCCCTTCATATATGAAGTAGGGGAAGAAACAGCTTGTTTGTTGAATTCTGCTTGATCAACTCCTGTTGCAAGAGAATTAATTTGATGAGATCCTCTAGCTGAATGAGGAGATGAATGCAGATGAAACTTCCCAGACTCTGAGTTCTTTAAACTAAGAAACATTTTCATATCATTTTGATCACTTTGCAGATTGAAAAAGTTATGACGATCATCGATCTCCTGCTGAATATCCGACCGCAAGTGGCACTCGTCATCTAGAATACCATTTGTTGACAAATTCATGCCAGAAAACGAAGACACCAGGTCTGCAGAATCACTCGGCTGCAGCAAAACCCCATTGAAAGAATTTGGACCACAAGCACTTCTTTTATCCACAGTGCTAGATACCCTCCCACCAACTTGAGGAATACGAGGACTCGGAGCTCTCGCTATGATTTGAGGGTCGGGAGTCGCAGTTCTCGACAAAGAGGCTCCTACAGCTGATGCATATGTATGAGGGGTAGAGGCACCAGCTCCTTGGACTGCAGATATCCCCTGTTTGTTCCCACCAATTGTTGCCATATCTTGATGTAAGTAAGCAAATTGGCTTTCTGAAGCTTCCAGAGTTTCGTCAAATGCATTGCGGCTAGTCGGACGAGAAGGATGTCGGGAGATAGTTATTCCGTTGCTTAAATCATCCTGTCATGGGGAAAAACAAGGCAACCTATGTAACAGTAACTCAACAGAAGAAAATTCTTATTAAAAGAAAAAAAAACATATTTTAAGAACATTCATGTGATTCTTCCTTACAGGTTAGAAAAATACATCTTTTAGTAACAGTAATCGTAAGAATGAAACTTAATCCAAAAAGAATTACAATTGGGTATGTTTGGATCTTCAGAGTTGTGGCACAGAGAAAAGAAAGTCAAAACTTTATCAAGTTCAAGGATTGTATGAAGAAAACAATACACAAACAAAACCAGAGCCTCATATTAAACTACCAGAAGCATCATCACCTGAAGGATCTCTGCAATGCTTTTCTTCCTACTGCCGACTCCCAACCCCGGCAGCCCAATAAGGCCATCGCCGGCCCAATCTCCAGCGACCCGCCTCGATTCGATACCGGAATCCTCGTTGGCTCCAACTCCAGGCTGCAACATGAAAAGTGATCCATTCCCATTTACCCCTTCATCACCGCCTCTACAACCTTCCCTCCTATCTCCAATTCCCCCCAACCCCACGGCGCCTCCGCCGTGCAACCGCTGTGCAAACCGCCAATCCTCCTTAGAGAGAAGCGGTGGCGGAAGGCGAGGGTTCAGATTCACATTGGAATAATAATAGTTAACATAAGTGGGATCAGAACGAAGCTCTTCATCAGAAATGAAACCTTTTCCGGCAGTTTTGTTGAATCCCAATAAGTCGGAAGCATTAAACATACCTCCGACGGCGGTTAAAGAGCCGTCGACGGTCGGCGGCGCAGAGCCACTCCGACAAAGGCTGAGTTCCTTCTCTCTGTCATTCACAGCTTCGTGCTGTTGCCTCTGTTGCCGTATCAACATCCCCAAATCCTCGCCATAATCGCCACTTTTCAGCGCCGATCGCAGTGAAATATCAGTCCCAAATTTCGAATAAGCATCGGTAACCATAACTACCCCCAAAATCAAAAAAAATAATAATGAAAAAAAAAAAAAGACAGAACTGCGTAAAAAAGCTCCCAACTTTGAGCTAAAAACCAGCTCAAAATCGAAACAATACAAGTGGGTTTTCGTTTAAAGGTCTCAAACAACCAATTTCCAGCCCAAAAAATTACAACCCCATAATATCAAAACAAGAATCCAAACGGAGAGGCAGAAAAAACTGGAAAAAAAAACGAAATAGCTCTGTTCGTCAAAACTTGGGGTTTCCTTTAGTTATTGATTAGTGTTTAGATTATGAGCACCAGATTGTGTGTAAAACAAAAAGATGATGAAAGAAGAAGGGCTTAGCCATTTTTTTTGCTCTCTTTTCTCAGAGAAGAAGAATGCAAAGAGAAAGGAGACAGTAGAGTAAGGAAGGGGTATGATAAGCACGAGTGGTGGAAAGATCTGGGCCGTTGAAGAGACAAATGGAGGGTGAGGATGGATTCTAGTAGATATGTTCTTACCAGATATACTTTTTTTTAGGGTTTTATTTGAGCGATTAATATAAAATATTTTACCAGTTTTGGAATTCTTCTTTTTTTTAGGGAAAAGAAAATGGAAATTTTGGACATAAATGATACGAATTAGATGGAAGGAGAGAAAATTGCCGAATATGTCTAATTTGTTAGAATTTCTTGGAATTTGTTTATATTTATTACATTTGAGAAAATAGGATTTTTTCCATTTTCTAAATTTGGAATTTATTTTTATTTTTTGTTTCTAAAAATCTTTAAAATATCATAATCTAAATTTCTATAAATTCATCAAATTTTTACTTCCTTTTTTTTAATTCAATACTATGAAATAATAAAATTAAAAAATTAAAAAAGAACCACAAGTAACAAAAAAAATGTAATTCAAACAAATAAACATTTAAAAAAAAAGAATAATTATATGAGTTTTACTTGTTTTTTTTTTTTAAATAAAGATTTATGAAATGAAAAATATCTATAGACAGGATTTTTTTAGGAAAAAGAATTTTTTTTTTTTTTAAATGAAAAAAAAATCCCACGTCAGCACGAGAACAAAAGCAGATCCGAGTTTGAGGGGACATCCACTGTAATAGCGCCAAGTGTTACGTTAAAGGGGAGTAATCCAGTGCGGAGGGAACCAAAGTTTTTAAAACTGAAAAAATGGAAGTGGGCCCCATGTTCACGCTTTTTGGACCGCTAACAGAAGGGCAGTGAAGTAAAAACTGAAAATATTTTTCTTACAATTTGTTTTATTCAAATTCTAGAATTGTTTTATTTTAATTTCTAATTCTATAAAATTTTAATATATTTATGTTTTATTTTAAAATGTTCAAATATTTTTTTTAAAATAAAACTAATTGTTTTGATTTTCAATATTACTTTATATTAATTGTCTCACTAAAATGTATCAAAGTTACCTAAACTGAAGTGAAGAATTTGGTAACACTGAATATTAAGGAATGGTATTTAAATAATGATCAAAATGAATGATTCTAATTCATGAATTAAAATAAATGTTTTTAAATGATTGAAAATTAAATTTCAAAAAAATATAATATTTACTTTTTAACTTTTGTTTTTTTTTTTTTAAACAAAATATCAATTTGATTATGGAGCATATAGCATCCGAGCAAGTGGGCTGTGAAAATGTGAGGCAAGTAATCATGGATGCTGCATCACTTTTATTGGAGAAATTATTTTTTGGAAAGTTTTTTTTTTATTTTATTGAAAAAATAATGGTAATACAAAGTTAATTATCAAAATAAAATAATAAAAATAACATGTTATTTATGGCATCCCATTTTTTTCAATTATATCAATAACTAATTTGTATAATACCTCTTGTAACTTAAATATGTAAAATATATTTTTTTTTTTTTACTATAATTGTCCGTACATAAAACTATTTGTGAACATTTTTTCTCACAAATTTGTCAGAGATTTAATTATTTAGAGACCGAAAATTAATNAAAAAAAAAAAAAAAAAAAAAAAAAAAAAAAAAAAAAATTATTATACTACCTCAACGATGAAAACATGACTAAAATGTATAATAAATTGTCTATGAATTTATTAAAATGCAAAATAAACCGTCTATGGATTAGTTCAATAGAGGTTGTCATCTATAGATGGGTCATTTTTTTTAGGTATTAATAATAGGATAAGTATTTAAAAATGTATTTATATATAATGTGTATCATAATTTGTGAAACATAATTTGTATTATTGGGCTCCGGTAAAGTTAGATGCATAATCATTCTCTATATGATTCGCGTAGGCACTGCGGGCTTGTAAATGTACCCCCATAGGTTTGGATTAGCTAGCGCATGCTCGCACTATTGAAAAAAAAAATCATAAAATATTATAGTGTACACGTTCATGCATAACATGTCGGAGAAATAATCCATGATCATACACAACTTGCATGAGGTNAAAAAAAAAAAAAAAAAAAAAAAAAAAAAAAAAAAAAAAAAAAAAAAAAAAAAAAAAAAAAAAAAAAAAAAAAGAACATTATTCAATGAGATGGTGCACATGACACTTTCATACTTACCAATATATAAATTTCTTAAGAGATGTGCATCCATATTCATGGTATTTCATTCATGTTTCTCATACATGGTATATTATGGTGTCTTGTAAGGGTACGTTATGGTGTCTTGTAAGGCATAAACATGGTCATAATCAAACATAAAAGAAAGTACATGCATCACATAATTCATTTAAAAATCATGACATAAATAATTACACACAAATAAGGGTCATATGGTATGTGTTATTCATGCATCAAACAATTTTATCCAACCTAACACGCATACTAACTTAATTCTCTCATAGGCTAGCTACACGATAATCTAGTGCGCATGATAAAGTTAAGACTCGTTCAACTCCTCAGAGCTTAGTATCTTACACCTATTCTCACTAAGTTCTCTTGTGCACAAATTAGGGTTACACACTCAGTATACATAACATATGTCCCCTTTGAGCTTTTCTTACTCATTGGTGTCATAAGACCTAACCCAATAGATAATTTTACGCCTTCTACTGTCTCTTAGCTTATCTCAATCCTTAGATTCACATAACTTAATTCAATGGGTTATCTTGCCTAGCTCTTTTAAGCATCCGTAAATCATTGATGTGATGGAATCTAGTTCATTTGAGTATTTCACGATGATTAAATTTATTAGGGTTCAAATAATCTAATTAGTAGCTCAATTATTCTCTTACTATCAAATTGTTCATGATAATGTGAGACGTGATCCGGCTATGAATGAACTTCCATATCCTCATGCCTCTTATCAAATTTTGTTGGTTAATTTCAACCAAAAAAAATGGTAATCCCATTTGAAAATAGGTCACAGATATTTTTAAATCATTTTTTACTATCTAAATAATGCATCTTTTAGCATATTTAACCTAACTTGGTAATAAAATATACNAAAAAAAAAAAACAAGTTCCATTTATGGGCATAGTTAAAATTTAGGGTAGTATTTATAAAAGTCAATAATATCATTTATTGTTTTGTAAATATGATATTGACTAGACGTAAAAACAACAAACTTCATGTTTAAAACAAAAGGGTCAAATAATAATGTAAACTTCCAAAAGAAAAAAAAAAAAAAAAACATTTTTTTTAATAATTTAGCACACAATCTTTTTAATGTTAGGATATTTGACTCGTTTTTTCTTATAGTTTTTTGTCGTACTTTCTTTTAACTTGGAGGGTAATGAAACATTTTGTACAAACCTGTAAAAATCTATCCCTAAAAAATGTGTTTTAAAACTGTGAGACTAATGACGGTACGTAACGGACAAAAACAGACAATATTTATTAGCAATGGACTTGAAGTTTTATAAATTATATCATAGTCAAACATTGGGAGGTGGTATACTACCAAATTAAGGAAGAATTTTAGATTAAAGTTATTTTAAATTTTATAAAACGATGATATGAATTATAAATTTAAAACAAATATAATGAGAATGGAAGGTTTTAAAAGAAGAAAATATGAAATATATAAAATGAGAAATAATAGTTTATTATGCACACGAACACGCATAGCTATCTTCATTTATGATTATGCATTGACTTTTTTTAATTTTGGTGGCATTCAGGATGACACCCATTATTCACCCATGTGAACTTCTGGGTTTCACCTCCCCTCACTTCTCTCTCCTCTAATTTATCCTTTTCTTTTTTTATTTATTTTTCTGAATTTTCCTCTTACTTTCTAATTACGGTTTATTTGGTAATACTTTTATTGTATTTGAAATGCAATTTTAAATTATGAGCTAAATATTATAAATTGGAATAAAAGAAAAACCCTAAAAATGTGAAGGAATTGGTGGGTGTGAATTATAGAAAAACCCTACACATTTAATTAAAATTTTTTAAATGCGTTAATAATAATAATTAATAAGTTATTTCCACAGATTTTAATGCCAATTCTCCAACCTACTCCTCACTTACCCTTTGGGTCCCCACTCTCCCCCTACTGCCCTCATTTTTATCCCTTTCAAATTTGTAATATTATCTTCAATTTTTCATAAATTTGAAATTAAGATTTTAATTTTGATTTTTTTTTATATATATATAATTGATTTTAGTTGTAGGTATTAGATTTTAATAAGTCCACGTGTGCCATATTCCATAAAATAAAATATTTAAATTGTTGGAGTACAAATGGGCTTAGACCGCCCCAAATAAGCTATCGGGCTTTGCATGATTTAGTGAGCTTGCCCCAACAATTGTTAGGAAGATGAAGATAAGATGATAGGGAAAAAAAGAGATGCTTAGTTTTGTCTAACAACTTCACCTAATTTAGGGAAACCTTTCAAGCTTTCATATAATATAATATATATATATATATATATATATATATATATATATATATATATATATATATATATATATAACCAAGAAAATTAGTAAAAGCTATTCAAATCTTTAATGGTGTGGGTTTCTTGCAAGTTTCTCAAATTATCCACCTAGCTTTCACAATCAACCATGGTTTCATTTTAACCATCATAACATCCTGAATTTTATTTTTATTTATATGTAATTTAATTCTGAGGGTTTCATACCAAAATCGTATAGCAATTTAGACTTTAAATTTTTTTTACAATGTGGTAAAATTTTACTTTACGAGAGGGTTTCGTATGAGAAACCGTTTAAAAAAAATTGTCTCATTTACATTCAATGAATTATAAAGTATATATTTAGAACCAAAAAAATGGATAAGATCCAAACAAAAACTATGCTTGTAGTTATTCAATGGTCAATTTTGTATGTGTATATATATATATAATTCTTCCACTTTCCAGGAAAGTTGGATACAGCTTTTGACTTTGGTTGTGTCATTTTCATTTGCAATTACATTTTACGATCCCAGTGAGATGTTATTTCTTCTTGGATATTAAAAAAAATTATAAAAATTTTGACTTTTCATCTTGGCAAAAATCTTCGATGAAAGTTTCGTGTAAACAACGATACATATCTCTTAAAAGATTGTTATAGTACTTGATACTTTTTTGTAAACAAGAATAAATGAATTTTATGAACTTGAACTTAAACTCTCATCTTGCTCATGGATGAAGACTTCAAAATGATAGGCTTATTAAATCAACTAGCACATTTGATATAGACACGTCTCAAAAACTTGCCTCTCTGATAAGTCGGGACGGAGAAAATTTGTTTCTTTCTCATANAAAAAAAAAAAAAAAAAAAAAAAAAAAAAAAAAAAAAAAAAAAACACTTGTAGAATACTCTAATTTCATTATCAAACAGTCAAAGGAAAAGGTCAAAAGAACAAAAATATTGTGGCTAGATGAACAACTTTCGTGGAATAAAAAGGACATTTTTTTTTTTTCATAACATTTGAAACATTCAATTTGTCCATAAATAAATAAATAGATAAGACATGGTGGGTTTCGACACAATTTCCACGTATACCTACGTATCTGGGGTTCCGGTAATCCGTAGTTAAGTAAACCTAGAGTCTCACGCCAGCTCATCCATTTACATGCTTACACGTGGACAACAAAAATCTGTACAATCCAACTCGTCCAGGTTGTTGGGGTTTAGTGATCCAACGTTAATTATGTATATTTTCCGTGGCGTATTATGATTTTGTTTGTTCTAAATATCGGAAATTATAAAGTATTCCATGGTGGCTCACCATTTATGGTATAGGATTTTAAGATAATTTTTTAAATTATTTTGTGGAATTTGAATAAGTTTTGGTTGGAGAAAGAAAGAAAAAAAAAAAAGAGAAATATTGGTGGGATTGGTAAAGAAATAGCATAAAGAGGAGAGTTGGTAGTTGTAGAACTGATAAACTGCCAAAATTCCCACTCGCAACAAAAATAAGAACAAACCAGTCAAACACAACACGCCTATCCCATTTTATTATAACCCCTTCTTCTTTCACTTCCAAACCCCAACAACCCAATTCAGGAAAAATGGAATCTGTCATTGCAGAGCTAGAAGGCACCCTGTTGAAGAGCTCCGATGTGTTCTCCTACTTCATGTTGATGGCCTTCGAGGCCTCCGGTTTGATCCGCTTCACCCTCTTGCTCTTCTCATGGCCACTCGTACGCCTCCTCGATGCAGCCGGGATGGCGGAGCTGGGGCTGAAGCTGGCCACGTTTGTGGCCACGTTTGGAGTTCGAAAGGCCGAGATCGAGTCGGTTTCAAGGGCGGTTTTGCCCAAGTTTTTTATGGATGATTTGAATATGGATGTTTGGAGAGTGACAAGCAGGTTTAGGAGACGAGTGGTGGTGACTAAGATGCCTAGGGTTATGGTAGAGATGTTTGTAAAGGAGCATTTACGAGCGGATGAGGTCGTCGGGTGTGAACTCGGGTTTAATCGATTCGGGTTCGCAACCGGGCTCGTGAAGGGAGGATTGGGTTCTGTTGTTGAAGAGATTTCTCGGATTTTTGAATTGGGTAATGATGGTAGAAGGCCTACTATGGGCATGGGGCGACCTTCATCTAGCTCTTCCTTTTTAGGTCTGTGTGAGGTAAGTTATTTTACATTTTNTTTTTTTTTTTTCAATTTTTTAAAAATAACCTTATTTTGAGATTTCGTCGTGATTAATGTTTCAGGAACAAATGCACCCACCATTAACCGCCGCTCAAATCCAAGATCACATTCCACCCCACCAAAATCTTCGACCATCACCGGTCATTTTCCACGACGGCCGGCTCGTCAACCGCCCAACCCCAGCCACCGCTCTCATAATCCTTCTGTGGGTCCCAATCGGTATAATCCTCGCCCTCTTTCGAATCTCCATCGGCTTAATTTTACCAATGTGGGCCATCCCCTACGCCACCCGCCTCTTCGGCGGGAAAGTCATCGTCAGAGGCCACCCCCCGCCGCCGCTCTCTAGCGGCCCCAACGCGGCTACCTCTGGAGTACTCTTCGTGTGCACACACCGCACCTTAATGGACCCAGTCGTTCTCGCCACCGTACTTCGCCGGAAAGTCCCCGCCGTCACCTACTCCATCTCCCGCATAACTGAAATCCTGTCCCCAATCCCCACCGTGCGATTAACCCGAATCCGACATGTCGACGCGGAGAAAATCAAAGGAGAGTTATCCAAAGGCGACTTGGTGGTGTGCCCTGAAGGGACGACATGTCGGGAGCCGTTTCTCCTGAGATTCAGCGCGCTGTTCGCGGAACTGACAGACAGGATTGTACCGGTGGCGATGAATTACCGGGTTGGTTTTTTTCATGCGACTACGGCTCGGGGTTGGAAAGGACTGGACCCGGTGTTTTTCTTCATGAACCCGCGGCCGGTTTACGAGGTAACGTTTCTGAACCAGTTGCCGGTGGAGGCGACCTGCTCGGCCGGGAAAAACCCGCACGAGGTGGCAAATCACGTGCAGAGGATTTTGGCGGCGAGTTTGGGGTTTGAATGCACCAATTTTACGAGGAAGGATAAGTATAGAGTGTTGGCTGGGAACGACGGAACGGTGTCGTATGTCTCCTTGGTTGATCAGCTCAAGAAGCTGGTCGCCAAATTCAAGCCCTTTATTCACCTCATTTAGCAACCCACGCTTCAGATTGCTTTGCTCTGCTTTAGTTTCTTAATTAGTTTTAGTGGTTTTATTGCAAATTTGTTTCTCTCTTTTTTTAAATGGAATTTGGATTCATTTGTTTTCAATTTTGTTGAAATGTAAGAATAAATAATAACATAATATAATTTTGCATCTTACTTTTCTTTTTTCTACACCTCTATGCTACTAACTTCCTTATATTCATTTTAGTTCAATATTTTTAAAGATTATAATTTTTTTAATTATATTTATAGTGTTTTTTTTTTTTAATACCTCCAAATAAAGAAAAGCTTCCAAATCATCCTATATATTATTTTCTATTTTATTCCCATTTATGTACAATTCTTGTAGGATGGGGATAAACTAAAAATATGGAAAATTAGGATATAAATTAAAAATAGAAAATGTTGCAAAAATGCACTGTTTCTATTAATATCCAATAAATAATAAGTCTGGAATCCAAAAATTATAAAATAAAATAAAACTATGAAACTAATATAGCAACCATAAACTTGATCAGTTTTCCCATTCCACTTTCAACTGCATTTAAAATGTTGTAATTTAAACATTAAATTTAAAAATTTTAAAAATATTCTCATATGCGTAAATTGTAATATATATATATATATATATATATATTTAACAAAATGGATAAATTTTGAAAGAAAAACATGTTTAGAACTAAATTTGTATTAAAAACTTGATAAAGGTATTCAATGGTTAATTTGTGCAATAATTATATTAAGGTTTTGCTAAATTTTGATTTGAAATGAGAGAGTTTATGAAGATTTTTGCATTACTTTTTCGTTAAAATGATTGAATAAATTAGAGCAAATTAAACCGTAAGAGAATTTTATTTTATGGTAATGAATATTTTAAATATTTGTTTGTCTAATAAATTTAAAACTATATGTTTAAGGGCTAATTATGTAATTTGAGATATATTTTTTTTAAATAGCAAAACTATTTTTTATAAATTTCAGCAATATTCAATTCCTCTCCTCCACGCGTGGAAACGTTAAAATTTAGAAGCGGCAAACGACACGTCAGTCGGCAAAGTACACAGCATCTGCACATCTTAACGCTGTTAAAGTTGAACGAACAGGATGGAACCACTTGTCCCAAACTGGAAAGGCGTTGGTAAGACGCTAACGGAGACGACGCGGTTTTACCGTTTAAAGCCTTTTTCCCCCTTGTAATCAGTTCATTCTATTTCCTCTTTTCTCTACAAAATTCCCTAAATCAAATCCTAATTTCGTCGGCCCCTCGGTTTCTAGGGTTCTTTAATTCAATCCCCCATTTCCCAAATTGCACTCCCCTGATTGATCCCACCTTTTTTTTCTTTTTCGTTGCTTTTGTTTTTTTGTTTTTTTCTTTTTTTTTTTTTAGTTTTTTAGGTTCGAAGCCGACATTTTGATCGTGGGGGATTTTGTTTTTTAGTTTTTTGTTTCTGGGTTTGATCGTTTGTGTTGTTTTCTGGTCTTGAGAGGATTGAAATTTTGTGGGGTTCTTCAATTAGGGAGGGTTTGGTGATTGATTGGATTAAGCTTCGTTGATGTCGTCGATGGCGGCGGCGTCTTCCTACTGGTGCTACCGATGCAGTCGCTTTGTTAGGGTTTTCAATCAAGACTCTGTTGTGTGCCCCGATTGTAATAGTGGGTTTATCGAACAGATCGAGCAACCTTCGAGGTTGGTGGACGTGGAATCGGCTCCGCGGAGGAGGTTTCCGGCTGCGGCGATGTATATGATTGGCCACCGGTCGAATTCGGGACATAATTTGGGATCTGGGATTCGGAGACCTCGGAGGAATGGTGGGGATCGCTCGCCCTTTAATCCTGTGATTGTTCTTCGGGGGCCGTCTGATGGGAGTGAAGGTGGAGAAAGTCGTCGGTTTGAGCTTTATTACGATGATGGCGGTGGTTCTGGCCTGAGACCGCTGCCACCGAGCATGTCCGAGTTTTTGTTGGGGTCTGGGTTTGATAGGCTTCTGGAGCAACTTTCTCAGATTGAAATGAACGGTATTGGGCGGTTTGAGAGCCCCCCGGCGTCCAAGGCTGCAATTGAGTCAATGCCCACGATTGAGATCTGTGAAAATCATTTGGAAATTGAGTCACACTGTGCTGTTTGCAAAGAAGCATTCGAATTGGGGACCGAAGCACGGGAGATGCCCTGTAAGCATATTTACCATTACGATTGCATTCTACCTTGGCTTTCGATTCGAAACTCTTGTCCAGTATGTCGTCACGAATTGCCTTCGGATAATCAGAACTCTCCGGATGCTGCAGAAAGTGGTGAAAATGAGGGGTCGGTGGCTTCAAATGGTGAAGAGAATGTGGGCTTAACCATTTGGAGGTTACCTGGCGGGGGGTTTGCGGTAGGGCGGTTTAATGGGGGCAGGAGAGGTGGGGAGAGAGAACTCCCGGTTGTTTACACTGAGGTGGATGGTGGTTTCACCAATGGTGGCATCCCTAGAAGGATATCATTTGCTTCAAGAGGCAGAGGAAGGGAAAGAGGCGGATGGAGCCGAATTATTCGCAATATGTTTGCTTGCTTCAGGGGATCAATGAGGTCTATGTCATCTACTTCAAATTCCACCATCGATTCTAGTTCTTCAAGGAGTAGTAGACCACTCCCACATTTCACTACCGAGCCAAGGCGACGGCGCACATGGTCTATGGATGTTAACAGTGGGACAATCAGCTGGTGATTTGGGGATGTGGTGGTTGTTAGCAAGGCTAATTACGTGAAGAAGTTATATATGGGACAGGCTTATTAATTGCTGTAAATAGCACAATTTGAATTTCAGGTGGGAATGGGGCGGTTATCCGAGCTTTATATTCATAAAAGTAAGAAGGTTTCTCGAGCTAAGGCAAGAGTTTTCTTTTTCCCCTCTCTTTTTGGGTTAATTGGATAAGGGGTATTGCAAGAAATGTGGGAAATAAATGCAGTCTTTTCCTTGGCAGAAAAAAAGAAAAAAGAAAAAAGAAGAAAAAGGTAGCTCCTACTGCATGTTAGAAAATGATGGAAAATATAAGGTTTACTACGGTTTAAAAGCTTGAAGGTAAGGTTGTTTTGTAGAGCAAGGTGCAGGATCCCGTTAATAATATAGTCTGTTAGAAAGCGGTGGAGGCAGAGCAGCTGCAAGTTCCAAGGGTAAACTACTTAAATATGTTGTTAGGCTCAGTTTTTTTTTCTTGATATGATTCCATAATTTGAAAGAATATGTGAACAGTTTGGAGGCATGGGATGAATACTGCATCCGCTTAGTTAATTGCATCACTATTGTTCTGCACATCTTTGCTTGTAATGATATGTTTTATCTCTAGAAATAAATTTTGCTGCTGCTTCATTGGCGTTTGTGTTCAGCTTGCTGTTAAGCAGTGCCCATCACTCTTTTATGCGCTTTTCTGAGTACAGGGATTTGCATCATATTTTGATTGTGGATTGACATTGAAATCATGCTGCAAAACATGAATGTGCAAGAGAAATAGCAGAAACTGGAATTTTGAAATTTTTTGTAACATTTTGTATTCATTCCATTTCCACAAGTTGTTCTGATAAATAGAACGAATACATCAATGTTTTTATCCATATTGTCATGCACATTCCCCATTGGTGATTTGAATGAATATATGAATGTTTTTGGTTTTGATTTAGATATAGAGAGAGCAATACAGAAAAGACTTGCATTGTTATCAAAACAATCCGTGGAACCAATGGGAGTGACTCAATCTCAAAATTAGTCGACTTCCATTATGATAGATTCAAGTGAACCATAATTTCGTGATATTTTAAATATTTTTTCAAACGTACTCAGACATCAATATTGATTGGTATTTTCATAAAAAAATGGAACCTTCCAAAATCTGGAGAACAAGCAACTCTACCAGTGGATTCCACGTGTCGAACAACGCCAAAACCCGGAACGGCGGGGTCCAATTAGAAACAATAGAGTTCAGGAACGGAAAATCTGACAGTCCAACCAGGTTCTGCCACGCAATGTGTTGGAGTCAAGGATTTGGAGGCGCAGTAGGCAATTGGGAAAACGGCGTTACAAGAATTTGGTGGTTCAAGTTCCGAGATGGGCCCATAATGGGCCAGCGCTATGGGGGAAAAAGCCCATAGGGGTTTATTAGGATTAGATGGAAATATTGTATTTGTTTTGTAAAGAAAAAGAAAGTGTGGGGCCCTGGAATTTTAATGATAAGGAAGGTTAATTTGTTTGAGCTTAGCTGGATCCATGAAATTGAACAACCCAAGAATTATCACTCCTTTTATGTAATATTAGATTCTCAATTATGTTCACAACAACAAATAAAATTTAGATGTTCATAATTTAGTTAGTTTCTGGAAATATAATATGTGAGTAGAGAAATAAAGGAATGAAAGGTGGGATTGATGTAAAATGTGAAAACAAAATGGGAATGCAAAAGGAGGTTTAGGGATTTGTAGGCTATATATATATAATTAAACGTTTGTCTTCTTCAATCATTCAGTCAAGCACACTTCTAAAATCATGCATCAACAGTTCTTTTTTTCTTTTTTTGAGACCGGTCCTACTTAAGCATGCCAAGGAGATTTTCCAATTATTTATACCACTTTAGAGTTTTTAATTATTTGCTCAATTTTTTTTTTTTTTTTTTTTTTTTGTTAGATTGAGAGATAAAGATGATCCATCATGTCTAATAAAGGTAGATTTTTACTTGACCTTTTGAAAAATTAAAGATTTTATAGATTTTTTTTTTTTTTAGTTTTTTAAATAACATTGGAAATGAAATTGACTACTTGATTTCTCTAGAAATCTTTTGTTTTCAATGATAATAATGCATTTATGTTTTTCTTTTAATGATGTATCGATTGACTTTTGAGGAATTTATTATTTTTACAAATAATTCCTAGTATGAATTTACCCATTACTACAAATGTGGGGGAAATATTCCCTTTCTAAACCTATATAGAAAATTAGGTGGTAGAAAAGTCTTGGTAATTGTTAAAGTATATGCTAGAAAACTATTTAAAATTTAATTTTCGAACTAAAAGTAAATATATATATATTTGAGTAATTAATTTATAACGAGATTGGAATAGTAAAATTAAAGAAACTACGAATACAAATCCTCGTGTCACCGGTTCAAATCTGGTATGAAAATAAGTCTAATGTGTCGAAAATTTCTAAAATAGATAAAATAGTCTTTTGTTCTCTATCATATAGTTTAATTGTAAAAATATCACCGAACATTTCATTTTATTTAAAAAATATATCTTAGGTATAGCCTTTTATGATTACTTCTAAATTATCCTTAAACTAGAAATTTGTTAGAATTTTTGACAAAATTAAAACTTAGGAAAGATTCCATGATAGATGAAAACATAAACTAGGACCTGAACATCACCACACTACTCCACCTCATCATCATACTCATTATAGGTTTTTTTTTTTTTTTTTTTTTTAATAATATAGCCTATCATTTCTGACAAAATCAATATTAACATGAGTGGTTGATTATTGATTGAATATGTTCATATATCTAATGTAGGGTTTAGTTTCTTTAAGGTGGTGATGAAAAATTTAACATATAAGTCACTCTCGATAAAACTAGACATGAGATTTTTACCAGATGGTCATATATTCGATTCATTTGATTTCTTTTATTCTTTCAATCAATCCCGAGCAAGCGAACAAGATCAATTCAATCATAAAAATTCTATCACTTTTAATAAGTTTAGGATTGCAATTGCTACTCATAAGTTATGATTTGATGAAATTGAAAGTTGAGGGTAAAAATTGATTTTTTTTTCTTAAGAAAAACTTAAATTTAGTCTATTCAGTTAAGAATTTAGTATTTGAACTTACTGAACTTATCTATTTAACCCATATACATTTTAGAAAAAGGTTATAAAACTTTTACTTGTATCCAACCATTTCTCTTCATTGACGGTATCACTTGATGCACTAAACTATACTATTAAGTGATTATGTGACTGCAACATGATAAAGCTAACACATTGAAATATATTTAAAAAGGGAGATGGTTCTAGACGTTATCTTGTACGAAATTCTAAGGTAACCCAACCACATAATTTCTAAATAATAATAAATACATACCAAATTTAAATTTATAACCAGAAAAGTGAAAAATGCTCATTTTTGGGTTTGGGTGAGTGTTTTTGAGCATTATAGGTGCAGAAGGAAGAGGTGAAAAATGTGGTGTATAGAGGAGGGTTTTAGAGGCATATAGGGGATTAGGAGAGATACAATGGAATCCAATTCATGTTCTCCACCCTTTATTTATTTCTCCAGCCATTTATTTGGTCAATCTCAATTAAAGCCCACCTTTTACTTTTTTTTTTTTTTTTTTTTTTTTTTTTTTTTTTTTTTTTTNTTTTTTTTTTTTTTTTTTTTTTTTTTTTTTTTTTTTTTTTCAGCAATATTTGCGTTTGATCTAATCCAAATGATTTTGGGGTAACTTGTTTTAAGAAATTGGGACTAATGAATTTCTTATACAATTTTAATTAATGCAGAGCCTGTTTTTCCTTTGCCTTGAACTTTGTCAAATTTGGCGAATTTCAATACTTCTTTTTTTTCTTCTCTAAATTCGAGTTTTTAGAATGAAACCCAGAAACAGATCCCTCTTCAGCTTCAGCTGCCTAAGCTGGCCCTGTTTTTGTGTGATTCAACCAACACAATCTCTCTCTCTGTCTCTAGAATCATAGAGAGAAGAACTCTGAGAATGACCCAGAACCAAAAACAGAGCAAAAAGTGAAGTAAACCATAAGATCCAGAGAGATATGAAGGACGAAGAAGAAGATGATGATAAAGAAATTGCATTTGATTAGAGAAAAATAATGGAAGTAGTTACAAAGATTAATGCTTGTCAGAAAGAACCCAGTAAGATTACCCATCAGATTGAAACAAGGAACAAAATGTAAATTCCAAAAGAAAAAAGAACCTCAGAGATTTCAATACTACATCATGTAACTATTTACAAGTATATGAAAATCCCTCTCTAATCTCTCTTTCTCTCTCTAAGATCCGGATTTGCAATGTTTCTGGAAAATCCCATCTGGGTTTTGGCCACAACGGCCCCATTTTCAGGTCCCAAAACACAGAGGAGATAGANAAAAAAAAAAAAAAAAAAAAAAAAAAAAAAGGACCCAAAAGATTTGATCTGATCCGCGTTCTGGTTCTGGTTTTGATTCTGATTCTGATCTTTCTCTTAAAAAGGGAAACAGAAAACTCCCGATGGTATCAGGAATCGCTGTAGTTATGCCAACAAATGAGCATGGTAACACAGCGCCTCATGATGTAAAATCGAGCCCTCTGTTCCTTCACCAATTTTGCACATTTTCTTGTAAAAGAACATCTCCTTTCAGAAGAATTTCTCATCAGAGGACACGAGGAGGAAGAAGATCGGCTTCTCGCCGGAGCTTGCTTCTTGGGCAGCTTCCATTTCTCCTCCATGTAAAACGGCGGCGGAACGGCGGCGGCAGCAGATGAGGAAATAGAAGCCATTTTTCAGTGAAGTGTGAAGTGGGGTTAAGGAAAGGTTTGAGCTTCGCAAAAATGGAAGGTTGTAGAGGGAGAATAAGAGCGGTTTGAAGAAAGAAAGTGGATTTATTTAGTTGAAGGAGAGGCTGCAGCGGTATTTATAAGGGGAAGGGGCCACAAAACAGGTTAAAAGAAGGGGGGGCGTGGCAGTGGGTATCACACCTGGTTTTCTTTCCCTTCCCCAACCAGAGATACGCCATTATAATATTCTTTGATTATAATATTTCCTCTTCCCTCAAATCCAAAGACCCAAATTAGCTAATACATTTCAACACAGAGATTTGAAAGATGTCCATAAGATCAATCTTATGGCAATCCCAAGTGAAATTTTTAGGAGAGAAACTGAAATGAAAAGGGTGGTGTTTGAGTCCAGTAAGTAAGAGAGGGAGGTCAGAGAGGGGCTGGTGGGGTCAGACAGGCATGGTGGTGGGGGCTGATCAATCAGAATAAGAAAAGTAAAGAGGGGGAATTGATGAAGAGTGACATATCAGAGGTTCGAATGATGAATCGAAAAAGATTTGGCATTTTGAGCTTTTTCTGTACAAGTGGAGAACCACAGAACCAGAGGGGGGGG
>NC_036638.1:6397570-6449799 GCF_002806865.2 Cucurbita pepo subsp. pepo
GGGGAGGGGGTAATGAGCCTGAGGATTCACCATCATGATTTTTCACTTCTTTCTCTCTTTTTTTTTTTTTTCTCTATCATGCCTTTGCCTATGCACATATTCATCAAACACAACAACCCCTGATGTGATATGTCAAGTCTCTTTGGTCCATCCTACGCAACATCTTCCCATTCCCAATCTCTCTGCTACCCCCTCATTCTCATTCTTCTTCTCTATCCACTTTGATACCTTCCCACATTTTATCTCTCTGTAAGTTAGACTTCTTGTTCGAAGGTAAACCAAACACCAGTTCACACAAACCATAAATCTATAACTAAACATAAGCTAAGTTTGATGAACTCATACTTCTAACCTCATCCTAAATCCAAGCAAAGATTTCAAAATTTTAGAACTTTGCAATCTCAAGATAAAAAAGTTAAAGACTTCTCATTCACGTGAACTAGATAAATCTTAGAGAATGTTGAACTTGATCTAGGGAATAGTTGGAAAAAAAAAATGTTCAAGCTTATCGGGATGTATTGAATTGTGTATCCAAGTCTCTTTCGTGTCCATGCGGCCATGATGGGGGAGTGTGAGTGTGAGTGTGAGTGCCTATTATTTGACTGAGGGATAGTTCACGTGTTGGCAATGTATTGAAAATTGCATAAGAAAAATGAAAAATGAAAAATGAAAGTATACTTCATAATAGTGGAAATCTTTTTTTATCAAAATGAAAATGTCCTCTTCAAAACAATTGACAACTAAAAGATAATTAGACTTTGAAGAAACTATATATTAAGACACGAATATACATGTCACGAGAATGGCTGACATTAATTTCTTACATTATGACAGAAAAACAGAGATTTTGAGTATATGATTAAAATATAAGAAAAGGGGATAAGCATGAAAATGATCAGTAGTCTCTCTTTGCTTTCTGTTCCCCTCTTTTGCTCATTGGATAAACAAGGAATCTTTGACTAACCATTTGAAGCATTTCCAGCTGCAAAAAGAAACGCTTGCAACTTCTAGCAGAAAGAGAGAGAGAGAGAGAGAAAAAAAAAACGTATACTTCTGGCTCATTCTCTGCATGAAGAGTTAAAAGCAACTAAATAATTAAAGAATTGAAAGAGCAATTATTAGGAGGTTATTGAAGGTTAGAGCTAATTGGGTTTGTTTAATTTCGCAATCCTTGCAAACAAAATGTTTTGGTTTCATTTAGGACTTCAGATGTGAGAGATTTAGACATAGCAAACATTGTAAACACCAGAGGATTCATATAGCAATTGTCATATTACTTTAATTCAATCCAACAAACTTCTAAAAAAATGTGATACTTATTAAAAAAAAAAAAAAAAGTCCTCGTTTTAGTGACCCAATTCATTATACACCATAACTGATACCTAACACTTTTCTTTGTACATTACATGAATGTTAATAAGAATAAAATAACTAAATTAGTACATTTTGCATATGCATGCATGGCCAACAATAATTTTAATGAGAAAATGTTAGGATTTTAATTTAAGTTCAGATTATAGAAACAAGGATTTTATTCCCCATGGGGTCAAGTCAAACCTTTCTCTCTCTGGCTGCCAAAAGCAAGAGCACATGATCCCATGTGTGTATGTAAATTTAATCTAAACCTTAAACTGATCTACAAGATTACCAACCCAACTAATTTCAGAAATCCCACTGACATAAGCAGGGGAAAATTGGTCACAATCTCAGAACACAAGATTCTCGGGTAGAAACGAAATCAGCTAAAAGGCCATCAACTTCACCCCATCAGAGCTAAGAAACAAAGCTAAAAGAAACTAATGAGATGGGTTTAATACAGAGCAAACCAATGTACTAAAACAGAGTAATCAAATTCCCAACAGTTCCCATTTCCATGGGGTTTCTCAATCTCAAAACATGTGCAATTTACTAGTTTTCTGGGTTCATCTTGGGTTAAATGCATATAGTCCACAAACAAATATTATCCAAACATTTTAGCCATAAACGATGGTTGAATGGAAAAACAAAAAAGAAAAGGTTTAAAAAGGAGTTGTTTGGTACTACTAACCTCACCAGACAACTTCCCCAACAAGCAGAAGATATTGTTGTCCCTTCGATTGTCTTATAGGCATTTCATCGAACACCTTGAGGACACCTTCTGTTTGACCCCCGCAAATGATTGATTCTGATCATTGTTCGAGGACCCGAATCGTGGATTCCTAATTAAAACAATGGTCGGTTACTTGGGCCTCCAAGCTTTCACTTTCCCCCAAAAAGACATGTTTCTTCCTGCTCAAACCTCAAATCCCGAACTACTGCCCTTCTTCAATGAACGGAGAAACGAAAGCACTGAAAGTGTAAGTAGCAACACAGCCCTTAACCAATGCCCAAATTGTTCGTTGAATTCAGATGCATGAATCCCACTTCCCCTCATCTCATGATTCTCTTGGTCCTTCGCTTACCTAATTAGAATTCCAAACAAACTTAAGAACATCACTGCGGTCCGAGCCAGAGAAATTTGTGGAGTTCGGGTTCGTGAAATATTTAGGCCTGAAGTCTAAATTCTAATTTTTTTCGACTCTCAATAATTGCTTCATTTTAGTTTAGCACTTTTTAATTTCTTAAATACACTTTATACCGTTAAAAAAATAAATAAAAATTAAACCTCTAATTCAAGGAAGAGATAAGAGATAGTTCATATCAATTACAGCTGAGTATAACTTGACATTGTACCAACTTTACTTTTTAAAAAAATAAAATTGTTTGACGTTCATGTTATAACTATTATATACGAAAAAAATATTTAAAACATTTCATCTTAAAAATTTGTATGGACTTAAACATTCATAAACTTTGCAAATTTGGAAAAAATATTATTGAAATAAGAAAGAAAATTACTTTCTATCAAAGTTTATAAAGGTGATTGTGTTACTAAATTACCATACAATCATTAAGATATAAAAAGAAAAACATTTACTATTTACTATCGAAGTTCAAACGTTATTGTGCAGTTAAACTACCTTAACGTTGTAAAAGCAGGAAAGCTATCTACGGTAACTTTATTTCATGGCATCATCAAGTGCCAAAATCATTCATAAATGGAGCCATTAAACAATTACGTACAACATGTTTTATGATTGGTGGAACCTACTTTCCATTTTTTTTAAGTATGCTTGGAAATATAGCTCTTCTATACGTATAAACTTCGAAAATAATACAAAAATAATTTTAAAAAAATAAAAAATTTCAGAAAAAAAGCGCTAAATTGATTTATTTTGTTTAAAAAGTAATTTTCAAATTTATTAAGCCGTTTGACTATGACTACGAGATGAAAAGTACTTGCTTTTTCGGTTGCTTTCTCTTGAGGGCAGATTCTATAATTTAAAAAAACTTAATTAATTTATTAAAAGAAAAANAAAAAAAAAAAAAAAAAAAAAAAAAAAAAAGACAAGAAAATCCCGAAAGAAGATTTTGAGTGCCGCCCAAAATCATGTCTCATTCTAACGGCATTCATCTCCTAATTATTCCTCTCTCCCTAATTATCATTATACAAGTCACTCTCTCCCCTTAATCCCTTTAAAATTTATTGATTTAGTAGATATAAAATTAAATCAGACCTCTAATATGATAATAATTTTCAATTATGTATTTAGAAAACGCAATTTAATCTAAAAGATGTAGATATAGATCATTTAAAATCTTTGAGATAAACTTTATCTATCTGGCCAATTAATTAATCTATAAATATATATATAAGAAAAATAAATAAAAAAACATTTGTAAAGATTATGATAATCTTTTTAAGAAGTTTTGAAAAAAATAAAGGACTCAAATTCAATCATGCATTAATGATGATCTCACCAACTATCATAAGAAAATTCAAATAATTTGTCTTTTTTTTTTTTTTAATGGGGGAATAAATAATAATTTAATTAAACTCATTAATTTTCATAAGGTCTTATAACAAATGAACTAAAAAAATCCACAGATTATGGCATGTTCATAGGTTGGGGAACAACAGTGCTCTCAAAACAAATTAATGAAAATATTATATATTTGTTTATCTTTGTTGTGCAGCTTTATTTTCTTTCATTTATTTCGTGTTTTTATTTCAGAGACAATAATGCAAGTTGGACATAAAATATTTTTTTTAAAAAAGATTGATGGATGGCCATAAAGACATGCAAAAATGGAGAAAAGGGGTTTGTGGGCCTAAAATTTTATGTTTTTTAAATATAATTTTATAGTATTGATAATAAGATTTTATTATTATTATTATTATTATTATTTATATAGTATTGATCGTAATAGTTTGATTAAATAATAGTCTAATAAAATTAAAAATTATTGTTAATTTTTATCAAAATTGGTATAATGATGTATTGATATATATATATATATATTTTTTTTATTTAATTTCATTATTTTTTTTTAATGATTTATTCTCCGCTTACCAAATCAATAATAATAATAATAATAATACATCACAAAAAGAAGGAAGCAAATATACTTTCTTATCAAAAACTAAAAACAAATATTGTTATCGTAAAATATTAATTTTCGTTCCACGATTCTCTTAAATTATTTCGATAAGGAAACATAGAATCAAAATAAAAATGGAACACCGATTATAAAAAAATAACCGATGCCCATAACGTCCTCACATTCTCTCACTCTTTCATGTTGAGTTTTGAGCATTCACAACATTGAGACAAAAACACATGAACAAATTGGACAAAATCAAATCAGACAAAATAAATAAATAAATAAATATATATATATATATTCTAATGAAGCCATCACAACTATATCTTCTAATAATGGGTGAATGTGAATTTGTGATTAATTATTAACAATTTAATTATTATTAAAAATAAATAAACTAGAAAGGAAAATGTGATCAAATGGATCATCGTTTATGTTTTATACATACAAATATTGGCAATCATATTGTAATAGAGCTCGAAAAGGAGAGAGCGGTGGAATGAAATGGTAACTGTGAAGACTGTGTTTTTCTCCTCACACATGCTCCCATGTGGTTCGCCACGTTATGTTTTTTTTTTACTTTCAACCGTCGCCGGAAACTTCCAAATTTCAGTCAAATTCCGACAAACAGAACCACAACGATTCGAAGGATTTGGATTACATGTTTTTTTTTTTTATTTTAGATACAAATATGGATAAGACGCAAATGTATATTTTTTTGGAAATTTTGTATAAAATTAATAAATAAACATCTAACAACTGATTTTTTTTAATTTTTTAAATAATAGAATAGAAATGTCGATTCATCCCTAGTGTTCTTATCAAATCTATTAGATGTGTGAAAATATCGATGAAAATGTTGACATGTCGATAAAAATTTAACACCTTGAGTTCATTAGTTAAGACACGATTTTGACTAAGAAAATGTGGATTCGAATCTCTTAACCTGCATATTGTTTACTTAGATTACTGTACATTTTAAAATAATCTTTAAAAATATAATACAATACAAATACATTTAACGTCTGTAAAATAAAATTAACTCTAAATGGAGTTTAGGGCATAATAATCTCAACTATAAAATCATATATTTAAATTTTCACGCCTATTTATTATTCCACGTGTTATTAAAAAAAAAAAAAAAAAAAAAAAAAAAAAAAACAAAAAAACCTTAATGGGCCTTGTCTTCTTCCGGTGGGAAGTTTATATTTAAGCCCAGCAAAATGGCCCAATGTGAATGGCCTTTTAGCTATTTGGTCGTGATTAAAAGTACTCCCCACTAAAGGTGATTTATGCTTGGAAGCGATTTATAAGTGCCTTCATATCGGTCCAAATTTGATACTGTACCAAATTAAACCATTAATTAGCGAAAGTTAATATAATTGATTCCATAATTTTTAGTTTTCATATCGGCTCAACAGACCGGTTCAACTAAACTGCCCGTTTCCATTCCATCTTGCCCGTGCTGCCGCGCCTTCAGCTTGCTTTCCAACAACCAAAAGAGCATTCAGCGTCGTCTGTGTTCTTCTCCAGCTCGCTGCAAGTTAGGGCAAAGAAGAAGCAAGCTTCCCCCACTCCCAATATTTTCTGTTTCAGCTTCTGGACTCGTAGACATGCCGTTCGTATCGGAAATACAGAGACAATCTGATTTCAATCACTTTCCCTCCACCACTCCCATCGTTATCGACAATGGCGCCTCCTCTTTTCGCATTGGGTATCTCCATTTTTCTGGCTTCAACTCTTCGAATAAGCAGCACGAGAACGAACTTTCTTTTATTTTTACGTTCATATAAACTGTGTTCTGTTTTTTCCTTGAATTTAGTTCTCTTTGCTGTGTTTGATTCTTCCAGATGGGCAGGAGAGTCCGACCCTCGCGTTATTTTCAGGAATATTGTCCAGAGACCTCGCCACAAAGCCACTGGTATCCCTACTTTTCGTCAGTTAATCTGTTGGTTTCTTTGGTTGTTTAGTAAGGCTCAGGAGTAGCTTCTTTCTTTGAAAAATTCACACTTGCGAAGTAGAATAAAGAAAGAATTGTTGATGGATATTAACAATTGGGGCTTAGTTTTGCATCCACTCGAGTTCTCTGAAAAACTGTGACCCTCCGCTTCTGCGGAAATTATCTTGTTCTTTATGCTTTGTAAGATTATTAATTGAAGCGTAATCTGTTGTTCTTCTTATTGCAATTCAGGTGAAACGGTTACTATAGTTGGAGACCACGATCCGTCTTTGATGAAATATTTTGATTGCACACGTTCAGGTCCTCGCTCTGCTTTTGATGGCAACGTTGTTTATCAGTTTGAAAATATGGAATACGTAAGTTGAATTATTGTTTTATCTTTTGCCACTTTCAATTTTGACCTACACATGTGAACTAAAAACATTGTCTGAACTTAATTTTACTGAAACTCGGAGATAATCATATGTGGGCAACAAAGGTAACGCATGTATATTAGAAGAATGCATATAGGTGTCGCTGCATGCCTATGTGTACTTATACGAACTTGGAGAATATAAAGTTGTAGCTTGTTAATAATTCCTTGCATATATTAGGTTCTTGACTTTGGATTTGATCGGCTTGGAGCAACTGGACCAGAGGTAATTGTGCGAACATTAAGTTGCAACCTTTTTTTGGTACCTTGTTCTGTCGTTCCTCATTGCCTTCTCTCTCCGTTTCTTGTTTTTAATGCTTGCTGTCTCGCATAATCCTACTATTTTGGTAGACTCTTGGCATATCTTCAGTTCCTACCTTGAACATATATGATGATGGAGTAAGCTATCCTGGGTCCTCCGCTTCAGGAAAAGACTGTTTGTTACGGCACATTGGTTTTGTGCGCTTTGGAATATTTGATTGGAAAAAAGAGAGGAAAAAACGTTGGGTTTATATAGGACTTGCTTCGTGGGAAGGGATTTGAGGTTTGGTGTATTTTAGCATATCTCCTCTCTTTGGGTGCATAATTCGAAATTTCCTTTCGGAAATTATATTATTTATTTTTGCAATTACCAACAACAATGGGGCTCCTTAGAGCAGCTTCAGATGTCATATGTGGTGAATGAATGTTGTGATTCATATTCTTATTTGGATGTATAATTACGTATAGTTTAGACATTAATGATAGTGTAGAATACGACTTAGACTTGGTGATGCTGGTAGTATTTATAATTGAACAGCTGTTATTCTTGTTTGTTACTAGTTTAACTCTCAAAATCTTTTTTTTCCTTTCTTTTTCTAATTTGAAGAACTTTTTTTCATACGGTTTCAAATAATGCCACTTTACTTTCCCCCCACCTTTTTGTTAAACAAAGTTCTTAATTTAATTATGTTCCTTTGAGTGCAGAACAGATTGATCACCCTATCCTGATTACAGAATGTGTCTGCAATCCAGTTCAATCTCGTAGTAAAATGGCAGAGCTTTTGTTTGAGACCTATGGAGTTCCTTCAATAGGTATGGTTCTTGTTCATGTTGTTGAATTTACTATGTTCTCTAATGATCGGTCACCATAATTTTGCCGAAGTAATGTTTTCAAGCTCTTTTCTGTGGCAGTCCTTTTCCGCTGGGTTACAGATTAAGACTTATATTTTATGTTTGGCTTGTACCTCTAAACATAACCTATAATTTAATTTACTTATAGTGTTTGGTTCTACTTCTTTGACATTATTTTTTCCTTTCCCCTTGTAACTTTATTACAGCATATGGTGTCGATGCGGCATTCAGCTATATGTACAACCAACAACTTGGGATATGCGATAAAGATGGCCTTGCTATTTGCCCTGGATTTACTGCTAGCCATGTTATTCCGGTTTGCTTTAGTCTTTCATCCTCTTACTATTTCATAGAGCTTATCAATTCATTGTTGTATTGTTCTTGTAAAATAACCCGCACCGTGTATGAGGTCTCTTGCTTGTGATGCATCAAGCTATTGATCTTTCTGACTTATCAATGTTTGAGTTGGTATCAATATCGTTTTTAGTAAATATGAACTTTCTTGCTTATGATGCAAGTGTGTACTGCTGTTGATCTTTCCGTCTATATCAATGTTTGAGTTGGTGTTCATAAAGCTTTTTGTTTTTTGAATTTTCTTTTCTTCAACGTTTATGCATTGTTATAATTTTGTCAATTTGAGGTTGAGTGTTTGAAGCTCCAAACTTTGATGTTTCTAGTTGTACTATTCATGTATATATTTTATAATTGACTATTGAGTGAACTGCATCTAGCACACTTGATTTTAATGGAGAGTCTATGATAGTTGTAAA
Source organism: Cucurbita pepo subsp. pepo (assembly GCF_002806865.2). Lineage (NCBI taxonomy): Eukaryota > Viridiplantae > Streptophyta > Magnoliopsida > Cucurbitales > Cucurbitaceae > Cucurbita > Cucurbita pepo. The sequence continues at coordinate 6,406,290 of NC_036638.1, forward strand.
CGTGATCTTTATTATCAGTTCATCGATGGGGAGCCCCTTTATAAAGGATGCTGCAGAACCAATATTGGTGGATATCATGTGACTGATTCTCTGAAGCAACTTCTTTCACTCAAATATCCTCATCACATGTAAGTAGAATTCATTTCACATATTTAGTGTGTGCGAAGTTGGCAAAAAAGAAAAAAATTCATAATTTTAGTTCATGCAAAAGGACCCAGTTCACGTGGGAGAAGGTTGAAGATCTGAAGATGGAGCATTGCTATATAGCTTCAGATTATGCATCTGAGGCTCAATTGTTTCAGGTAGCCTTCTTGGCTTTACTATTATCGTTATCATCATCGTGTGTATCCGTCCCTTCATTCAGTTTGAATCCTATATCTATGAACAGAAAGGGACCAAGGAAGTAGAAGAGAAAACTAGGTGTTGGCAACTCCCATGGATTCCACCACCTACTGAAGAGCCTCCTTCAGAAGAGGAGATCGCAAGAAAGGCCGCAATTAAGGAGAAACAAGGTCAACGATTGAGAGAAATGGCTGAAGCAAAAAGATCTTCAAGGATCAATGAGCTTGAAAATGAAGTGCGTGGTTTGGAGTTTCTTTTGCATCAGCTTGTGCAAGTGTCCGAGGTTGATATTCCATCCTTCTTGTCAGAGACTGGGTACGTCTCTAAGCAGGAAATTGAATCTGCTCTGACCAAAACAACACAATCTTTGCGGAAAGCAAAGGGTGAACGCAAGGATGATCAAGCGGAAACTGAGGATCATACAGATGCTACAAATGAAAAGTTTCATCTTATCAATGTCCCTGATGACATGTTGTCACCTGAACAGGTAAAATAAGGCTGTATATGCATGATAAACACCTGAATGTTTTAAACATTGATTCTTTTTTGTTGTTCAGCGCTGCCATACATTGTCTAAATATGATCGTTACGAGGATCCAAATGATATTAGTGCATTCTTCATAAATGCTTCTCTTTTATAATTATTGAAATTCATGCAGTTTGAGTTTCTTGGCAGATCAAAGAGAAAAGAAGGCAATTGTTTCTCAAAACCACGTCTGAAGGGCGGCAGCGCGCCAAGCAGAAACGTTATGAAGAAGAGTTAGAAAGAGAAAGGAGAAGCCAGCTGGATGAAGAAAGAAGAATGTATACACACAATCTCTTCCTACCTTGCTTGCTGGAAGTTATCCATTATATATATACATATATATTGTATGAAACTGAGCTTTTATTTAGAGAAATTAGAGAAATGAAAGAATGCACAAGGGTGGAAGTTACCATTGTTCATTTGAATGGTTCATTATACTGGATTTCTATGAATTGATTTTTTAATATGCTTGTTTTCCCCTTTCTATTTCTTCCTTTGTAGGGAGAACCCTGAGCTTTATTTAGAGGAACTGTATGTCAAATACAAGGAGCTGTCTGAAAAAGTGGAGCAGCGAAAACGAATCAAGACTAATGGAGGCCCTACAAATGGGAATAATTTATCTGGAGGAGTAGGACGTGGTGAGAGACTGAATGCTGCCCAGAGGGAGAGGATGCGACTTTTAACGACAGCAGCCTTTGATCGTGGGAAGGGTGAGGACACCTTTGGTGCAAGAGATGAAGATTGGCAGCTTTATAAACTTATGAGCAAAGATAACAATGATGATGACGATGAAGGCCCAGATGAGGATGAAGCTGAATTGGTTCGTTTATCCTCTAGGCTCCAGGTCAGTCCCAACTTAGTCTGCTTTACCTATTTACTGATTTCAAGACCTTGGTCTTTAGTTGCTGAGATATTAAGTCTAATGCCTTGCTACTGTAATCAGGACATAGATCCCACTTTTGTTCTGAAGTCAGATGTTCAACCAACTGAAGTGCCAAAATTTCGTCCACTTACCAAGGAAGACTTCCAGATTGTTATGGGGGTTGAAAGGTTTCGATGCCCTGAAATTCTATTTCATCCCAACTGGATTGGAGTTGACCAGACAGGATTAGATGAAATGACTGGTGTCTCATTACGGAGATTGCCATCGTACAGTGATGATATTGCAGAAAGATTAACCAATTCAGTACTTATTACAGGAGGAAGTTGCCTTTTTCCTGGCATGAGGGAACGCTTAGAAGCTGGAATTCGGATGATCAGGCCATGCGGGTCGCCTATTAGGGTGGTCAGAGCATTGGATCCAGTTCTCGATGCATGGCGGGGGGCTTCTGTTTATGCTGCTGCTTCACAATTCACAACACAGACTTTCAGTAGGATGGATTATTATGAGAAGGGCGAGGATTGGCTTCGCAGATACCAATTACGGTACTCACTTTAGTTAAGTTTAAGTTCGTTGATGGCTGCTGTATCCTTGACAATCCATGTTTAGTAGATGTATACTACTTCCTACCCCATGATCTGACATGCTTTGCATATAATGTCGATAATCAATCCATATCCTTTGCAAATTACCTGGACTTCCATCAGCCGTGTATTTATTTTTAATTTTTAGGTGAACGTTTCATTTTCCACTCTTGGTACTTCACTAATTGTGCAAGTTAAACTCCATTCATCAAAGCATTTTCATATTTAGCTACAAAACTTCAAGTATAGGAATTTAATGATACTGATAGACTACAATAAAACTGAATACATTGAATGTCTAATAAACACACAAAGAATTCTGTTAGAATTTTATTATTACAAGAATCATATTTACAAATGACAACTCTTCCCAAATGGGAAAGCTAAACAATGAATCAAAGTGTGAAATACAAGAAATTAAAATCATGCTTACAATTTGTCTTCCTTGATTGATTACAGCAAAGTGTCAAATGTAGCTACTATTCCTTTTTACATTATATGGCAAATTTCTTTTAGACGGCAAGCCTAACTGCTGGAGCCCTCAATGGCCTTCACGACTCCAGCTTGATGAAGCTTGCCGCTGTGTTGCTTTGCCTGATGTTGCGACCAGTAAGCATGTGCAGCCAGCACTCGATCCAGGAGTTCTTGTGGGACAGGCTCGCCCCTTCTCTGCTGAGGTGATATTTTTGCCGTGTGAACCAAGGTTTTCCATTTATCCTGCAACACATCCTCATCAGGTTAAAATTTTATTTCAACAGTAGTAATGGATCACACTAACACATGTTTAGGAGACGGAACCCCACCTTCAAATCTACGTAAGTTCGGTGATCTGCATTTTCAAATGCTCGGAATTTAACATCCCGCCACCTGCAAAAAGGAAACACAGTTTGAATTGGTTTAAACTCATGCCTTGCGGTGAGGTTGATTGTGTTGTTAGAAAGCATTGGCAAACCTTCCAGTTCCTAGCTCCTCAATGGCCTGAACCAGCGCTTCTACTTCTGAAACGGAGAAGGGTCTCCTCGTTCGACGCTGTACAGCTTCTGAACGCTTGGATTTTGGATTCAAGGGAACTACAGCTAATGCTTCCATAGTCATGTCTGGAACAGGAACCAAAGCTTTGCAATCTTGTAAAGAATTGTCAGGTAACTGGTCAATGCTGGTAGTAATCAGTTCATGTCTATTTTCATCTTGGTTTTGAGGGTTGGTCAATATAGTATTAGGTAAGGCGGCATCTAGTATTCCCGAGCTCGAAGGATTTACAGGTGAGCTGTAAAGAAATTGACACAGCACGAAAAATTTTAGGTACTCCGAAATCTCAAGATGGAACGAAACAAAAACCTAGTTGTATGTTTGAATGTAATGGTAATACCTGGGTAGAAGTTCAGTCATGTCACATGCTAATATCTGAGGGGGATCCTCAGAACACAAAGGCAGAGTAATATTATGCACAAGATTTGGCTCCAGAGTGAAACCAACGGTATCCAAGTTATCTTTACAAGAAAGTCCTGTCTGCAACAGGGTTCTGTTGTCATCTCTAACCTTATTCCCGTGAACGAGAACCCCAACACGTAATCCATCCTTGAGAATAGCAGTTACTGCCTCAAGTACTATCTTCTGGAGAAAGTTACAGAACTTATATTAGTTTGATATACAAATGGATGGCTTCTTGGCACTTTCATTGACAGAAAGTTGTTACATTGTGTTTTCAAGTCCAAAAGAGATCAGGTGAACTGCACTTTATTTTACCTTCAGCGACCCAACAGTTGCGTTTTCTGGGATATCAATGAATAGCTCTGGCACCTTGAATGATCTAATGCTAAATTTTACTGTTGAACAATCAAGCAGAGCATATGATGAGAAACCAAGTTACCAAATGATGTTAAGATGCAAGGGATCGTTCATACCATGAGCATCTTTGGAGTGGAAGGATGCTTGTTGACCTGATGGTGTTGAAACACTTGCTGCACATGTAGAGGAAATTTATTGAGATTACTGGGGCACAGAAATGTAGTTATACTGGTCCTAAATGGACTCTAAATTCAAGCAACAAGTTAGCTATGGACCTCCGTGCAATATTGCAGCTAATCCAGACTTATCGACGTTGACGCTCTTTTCGGGAGAGTTGGTTACGCTTTCACTGCTCATTCCTCCATCAGAATTCACCATGGAGCTTCGGTAGACAAATCTTCTCCTTTTGTAAAGACTATCACCCTGGTATCTCTCACTGTTGAAATACAGCTTCCTCTTGCGAAAGGGGTTTCGTGCTTCTTCGTCTATAGATTCTGATACGAAAGCGAATCAAAAGTTACAAACAGATTTCATAACAAGCAAACTACGACGAAAACTCAGAAAATGAACTCACCAGATCTAGGAACCTCACAGTCCTTCAGCTTTGGAGCTGCTTTCCAGTGTTTGGAATTCAGTAATTTCCTTATTCGTCGGCCTGCAATTCGTGATGGAGGTCTAAACGAGTTCGAGTGGATGCTAGATTTATTGGACCTAAATTTTTCATCTTCATCTCTACTTGCTAACTTAAAGTAATTCCTATATCTGGAAAACGAACTATGAATGGCATCGGTCGACAAGGGCAATTTAGTTTTGAAGCTTGAATTGGCTGTAGTTGGTGATTTCCTATGGGACTTGTTCAGATCCTTAGAATTGTGGGAATCAGCCATATTTGGAAACCCAATTCCAAATCCCTCAGCCTCATGTGCTTCTTCATTTACAATCTTCATACCAGTTTCAGTTGATTCTACAAACTCAGGGGAGCCTTCCTCTGGTTTAGCGCGATAATCTTCGAACTCCGTCTTGCGAATCACAGGCTTAACATCGCCACAGGCCTCGTCTGAGCTATTAGAATTTACGACAACTGAAGTACAATCCAAAACAGTATCATTATCTACATATTGGAGTTTCTTCAGATTTTGTTTCTGATCAGTGTTTTCTAAACCAAGATCACAGCTTTGACTGCTACCACCATCACAGCATTCCACCTTGAAAGCTCTCTCCTCGTTCGACTGTTCTTCCTTGACGACGTTTGTGCCGATCACCGAGTGATCTCCATCAGACGTATTACTACATGCCGTGCTCTCGCCATCCTGCAGAAGCTTCCCTGCTAAAGAAGCCAGCAGTTCAATTGCGCAGATCTGGCCATCCTCGAAATCGTTCTTTCTATGAACCCTCTTCTAGAATCAAGGAGGACAAGATTTAAGTGACAATTCAACAAATCAGAGAGTTATAGAAAGAGATCTGAAGATGCAATTTTACTCACCCTAAGAGATCTCGGACCTCTCGGGACGGTCCAGTCCGAAAAGCTACTGAATCTGTTATCCAGTCTCTTCTTCATCACCATGTCTTAGGCATTCATTGTGATAAAAACTCATCAAACACACAGAGATTCGCCAGTTTCACTGCCAATCATCAAAACAACAGACCAAAATCATTCAAATTTGAAATTCCAGATTCAGCAAAAACTTCGGATTGGGACGAAAATGTTGCACTTCAATTCATAACGACAGCAAGAAAAAAATAAAACAGATTTAGAAATCAAAGAACATTCAAAATTTCAATGTCACAAACTTGAAGAACTGGAAATCTGGAACAAAGAGATCGAATTTTCAAACAGAGATTAAAGAAATGAAACAAATAAGCAAAATTCAGAATTCGGAATCAAAACCCAATTCCAAAACCACGAAATGAAAACATCCGATTCATAAGTTGCTTGCTTCAACAACATAAAACCAAACAGAGAGCATCGGATCAACCCAAATTAAACCAATTTCAGAGAATTCAACTTCGAGAAGAAAGTCAAATCCACAGGATCCGATCTTAAACCCATCATAGCTTCCCAACTTCAGACGATTTCTGAAGAACCAATTGTTCATAAATCCAACAGAAATGACACAGAACAAAACCCATCCAACAAAAACATCAGAATTCATACAGATTCCCATATTTTGCGAGAACCGAACAACCCGAAGAACACGAACCAAAAAACAAAATCTAAACTCCAAAATTCTCTGTGCAAACCGGAAAAGAAAAAAAAAAAACTCACCGGTAGAAGGAGGATCCAAATAATTAATTCCAACCCAAGATCCAAGTTGGAGCTCAGATTTCAAAAAAGAAGGTAAGAAGAAGGTAAGAAGAAGAATGCAGCAAATTTAGAGGAAATTGGAAGAGGAGATCCAGAATCCATTGCAGGAAGAAGAAAAGAGATCCATGAAATTCCGAAGAAGAAAATTCAAAGATGAAAACGAGAAATGATTTCAGCGGGTAAAAAAATTGTAGAGGAGCAAAACCCCGTTTCTTAATTGTTCAAAATTAAAAAAAAAAATAAAAATAAACCAGGAACATAAACTCTCTCTAAAACCTCTTACAGCATATATCCTCAAATGTTTGACCACGAAACCGGAACATCCGGTGCCCATCCATCGTCCTTACCGGCTATATCCAGTTAAACCCACCAAAACCCTTTTCTTTTCTTTTCTATTCTTTTCTTTTCCCCGTGAGGCTGCTTCTTAACGTAATAACTCCCACTTCCTCCAATTACCTTTTGACATGTGGCACCCTCCTTTCCCTATACGCAACTTCCTTAAAAAACTTTTCCCCAACCAAAATAATTAATTAAACATTTAAATATTTTACGATCAAAATCCAATTTTTTTCATAATAAAATTAAATTTGATAATTTTGTTCGTTACATTAATCTGGTTTTTTAATATATAATTAAAGAAACAAAGTACGAGTAATTAGAGGGATTACGTACGAAAATAATAATAAGATTCTATTGATTAGAAGATGTGCATTCTCTTGTCACATTCATTGAAGGTTGAGTGTGGAATTTGGTGGACCTAATATTTAAATAATAATTTATGTTCATAATTTTATTTTAGGGAAAAATTAGAATAAGTGAATAAATAAATAAAATAAAAAGAGAGATAATTTAAGAAAATTTGAAAATTATGTGGTGAAGGTAGAGGGCATAAGAGTATGGAGAATCGAGTGGACCAAAGTGGTTTGCGGATATCCCATTAATTTTCTTAAACTTAATAAATAAATAAATAAATAAAGGTTGAAAAATTAAATTAAAAAAAAAAAAAAAAGAAAATAGGAATTTGCATTATCCGTGTGGGGCACGTCTCGTCCAGACAGGTGGATAGATAAAGCGCGCTTTACTATACGCCAATTCTTATTTTATTGGATTACACCCTTACTCTCTCTCCACGTGTTCTTGTGGTCCCCACCTGCAATTCTCATCCACCCGGTTATTATACGGGTCGGGTTTCCACACAATTTGGAATATATTTTCAATCTTATCTTCTTTTTGTGGGTCAAAATTTTGAAGGTTGCGTTTTTAAGTTTGATATTTTCATTTTTTTTTTAAAAATACTAAAAAGGTAGAAACACATAAATAATAATTATTTATATAAAATTTATACATTTATTCAACAATATTTTATATTTAATTGTTTATGACTATATATTTGTNAAAAAAAAAAAAAAAAAAAAAAAAAAAAAAAAAAAAAAAAGACAATAAATATTGAATGACATTAATGTTTCTATCCATATGTTTCTTAAATTGACATTGACATTTTAGTTAACATCACCATGGTTAGAATTTAAAAGGTTAAATTAATTATTAAAAAAAACTTAAAAATAATGGATAAAAGTGTGTATTTATGATAGAGTAGTACTTTTAGGTCATTTTCATTAATATAGGACTCTAAATATCTCATTAATTCATTTTGATTGATATAAATTTTATAACTATATTGGGTGTCTTTTTTATATGAAAATTATTATTATTGACAAAAAAATTAACTTTAATGAATAAATTAAAATTAGATAAAAATGAAATAATTGAAAGCATATAAAATAAAATAAAATGAATTTAAAAATATAGGAATCAAAATAATATTTTAATCTTAACATTACCGATAAACCATGTTACGGCTTATGATCTATGATTGGCCCAATAATTGAATTTGAATGGGTAAAGAATCTTGAATTAAAATATTTTGTAGTGTATCTTATTAATTATTTGTTTAGAGCCTTAAACTTGTATGTTTGAACCCCTCAAATATGACATTAAAATCTTTGAATTTTGCTTAAAAAGGGTATTTTAGGTATATTATTTTATTTCAACCCTACATTTAACAAAATTTTTTTTTTTTTTTTTTTATTATGAAAAAAAGATGGCATGTGGAGTTCTAGTTTGAGCCACATGTATCTAGTTTTTAGTATGAAATACCTAAGATATCTATTAAATGCAATACAATTATTTAATTTAATTTAATTTGATCGTGACTAAATTTTAAAATATTTTAATTATAAAAGTTAAAAATCTAGAATAAAATTTAAAATCTGAAAATATTAATATTTTATAAATAATTAAAATAGTTTCCTTTTGAAATAAGTAAAATCAAGATGTATTAAAATAGAACACGAGAAAAAGAAACGGGGTAGCATCAACAACGTTAGTTGTCAAGACAACATAAAAACAACAAATCTTCAAATTGTCTTATTGATTTTTGACGAGTCATATCAAACTATATACACACTATGTTACAACCATTAATATCACGTTATTTTTAACTTCAAACTAATTTAAGTTTCAACGTGTCAACAATCCACTTAAATTTAGTTCGAAAATTATTTTTAAAATAAATATATTGATGTGGAGACCATAATTTTTCAATACCAAAAGAAATATGGACTAACTAACTTTATTGATATTATCATGAGCATAACTTAACTAATTAAGACATTCATAACCCATTACCTTAATTGTAGTATACCAAAACAAATCTTTACCTTTAGTAAAAAAAAAAAAAAAAATGAGGTTGGAAATTGGAGTTTACAAGATTGCATGACTAATTTGCCTCGGGGCTGCTTTAATTCAGTACTCTTTTTTATGCTAAAAAGACCATCGAATGAAAGAAGAAGGTACTGAATAACGGGATCGAAAATAAAATGAAGCGTTTATATATTCTCGTAGATTTGTTTTGGTTTCTTCAAAAGACCTCAGACAAATAGAGATAAGATCTGTGATGTTGTTCGAGATGGTTGCTTGAATGAGAGAGAAAGGAGGAGAGAGAGAGGGGAAGAGGGAATGTGAAAAAAATAAAAAGGGAAAATGGGAATATGGAGATGTGAAAGACATGAGAGAGATCCAAAGGGGAAAAAAAAAAGAGAAATATTTAAAAAGGGGGAAGAAGATGGATGGGGTTAAAGTGCATGTGATTGCTTGTGAATACAGTTATACACCTAACCTTTTTATTTATTTATTTTTATTTTATTTTATTATTATTTAAAATTATAATTATATGAATTAAAATTTTAAAAACAGCTGCACAAANAAAAAAAAAAAAAAAAAAAAAAAAAAAAAAAAAAAAAAAAAAAAAAAAAATCACAATTATTGAGTTATGGATCCCTTTTGGTAACTTTTATTATTTCAAACTTGTCTTATATGACCTATTTAAACATGCATGTAATTGGAATCAAATTATAAAAATTGACAGACTTATTATTACCCTTTATTTTATCTTAAAATATATAAATAATCTATTTTTATCTATTAATTATCGCATCTATTTACTGTAATTTAAAAAAGTTTGAGGAGTAAAATTAAGATCTTTAAGAATGGACGGTTGGGATGCAATTGTTTGAAAATTAAAAGATTAAAAGAAGAGTGGTGCGAGTATTAAATAAATTAATGATTAATTACAAGATCCATCCATGAGATTTGTCGGTTGCATATATTTTATATTTAAAAAAAACCCTAAAACTGATCATTAAAATTATTTTTTTAATTAAAGTCAGAGAGAATTTTATATTTAGAATTATACAAATTACCACTTACCATTGTCCATAATCATTACTTTTTAATCTAAAATTAATTACTTTATCAAAAGGTGTATTACAAAATATTTAAAATTATTAAATTGAAGCAAAGATGGATGCGGTTGAGCAACATACTTCCAACTTTATAATTTGTAATTTTTAGAAAAATACATGCATATTTTATATAAATATTTCCACATTAAATGTTACGTCATCGTCATGCATATGATAGTAACCATAGGTTAGTAAAAAACTAGTATAATATTATTGTTAAAAAAAACCCTCCTCTTTATTTCCTTTCAATGTTCTAGTTGCCTCTTTCACCTTGCGAGTCGAGCAAACGTTGTACAAAAATTGTGAAATCATTGTTGGAAAACACAAGTGCGAGTCGAGCTGCAACTATATTTACAAGTCCAACATGATTCAATCCTATTTAACCGGTTCTTAGATTTATATTGAATGATACTCATTTTAACGTGGAATAATGGAAAGAGAATTGGAAGGTATATCATGAATTTTGTTTTCCTAACTTGTGTTAAAAGAAATCAAATATTTCAAAGAGAATATATTAAAAAGAAAAAACCCTTCAACAACTTGATCATCCCACCCATCAATAACCAAAAGAACACCTTTTACACTCAACCCATTCCCACACCTTCCTTGCATCATCATCACTCAAATCTCTCGCTTTTCTTATACATCTCGTCATCATCAAATAACTTAAATAAATTTAGAATTATATCAAGTGAACGCACGATTATTATGACAGCCAAAATCCAATACAAGTAGATATTGTCTGCTTTGATCCAATGTTTTGTTCCTCTCTTCAACTATTATAGGATCTCGCAATAGAATTCTATACCTTCATACTCTACTATAGTTATACAAAAAAGGTACTAAGACTTAAAAAAAACGGTGAATGAGTTGATTTTGAAAGGAGAAGCACGAGTAGCTATTTCCAATGTGAATATAGATAGATTAGTTTTTGGGATTTGAGTTGGTTAACCACTTCTTTACTTAATTGGTAAAGTTAATTAATTAATTTAAACTAATCAGTAGTCAGTAGAATTGGTAAGTATTTTAAAATTCACATGAGTTTAGTATGTCACCTAATTATGGGTTAATATAGTATAAAGTTCATTCAAATTATGTTTTTAATAGTAATTAAGAGGATATTAAGAGGATAATTAAGCTTTGTACACACAGCTGTAATGGATATGGATGGAAGGGAACACAAATTTGTTGGGTAGGCCCAATCATTTTAAACTCTTTTATTTCCTCTTTTTTATACTAACTAACTTAAAAGGCCCAATTTCAGATACTTCATTTGATCATTATTTTCTTTTTTGTTTTTTTATTTAAGAAGAGGTGCACAACTCCTCCCCCACGTGCCAGGGGAGAAAATTAAAAGGAATATCCTCATTAGATAAATGAGATAAGGGACGGGATTATATTTTCTGTCCCTACTTCATTTAATACAAATATATTTTCAATACACAAGTGCTTCTTTGGTTATATTAAAAAAGTGAGTTAATTTTGAAATTCAGGTAACATTTAAGACTATATTGTATGTTTTTCTTTAATTATTAAAGACGATACGGTAATATTAAAATTTAAAAGAGGAAATTTCCACAAATTAATGGTAAGAAATTCCCACAAAAGAAAAAAGAAAAAAGAGGAAATTTCACACGGTCGTGGCAGACTTGAATCTTTTAACCTTAAAAGGAGAAAGACCAGTTGAGTTATAATCACGACATCACTGATATATCTAAATTGTGCTTGCATGAGTACATCAACTTCATGGAATAAATATGTAATAGATTAGACATGTTTCTTAGTCTTTTCAATTATTACTTATATTATGTCAACTTCACCAAAAACTGTCTAATTATTATGACAGAGAAGGGAGATCGAACTTTTAACCCGAGCAACATAATACATTCGGAATGTAGTAGTTTTATATTGTTAAATGATTAATCAGGCAAAGTAATAAAATTTCCTGTTATTTGTGAGAATTTCCAATTTTAGAATAATGGGAGGATAAATTCGGTATAAAATTCAAGTTTAAAAAAAAAAAGTTACAGAAAGTAATATTAATTTCTGAGATTTTGTTTGATTTGGTGAATTTTGAAATATTTAATATTTAATTTAAAATATAAAAAGAAATTAAAAGAAATAATTAAGATGAGATATTGTAGAGAGAGTAATGTAAGGGCGCAGACCAAACGGCAACTGAATCAACGGTGATGATTTCGTCCGTTTCACTTCCTCTCTCTGTGTTTTCCCTCCATAAATACCGACCCTCTGTTCTTCACAATCTTCATGTTCACATTCAAATTCCCATAACCACACAACAATGCCTGCCCTTGCGTTTACTCTTCTTGCTCTTCTCCTCTCCCTGCTTTCTCTCGGACCTTCTTACTCCGACGCTCAGTGGCAGAATGCTCATGCTACTTTTTACGGCGACAGTGACGGCTCTGGAACTATGGGTACCTTCTTCCTTCATACTCCTTTGTCTTTAATCTACCGCATTGAATTGTTGATTCGAATTTCTGATTGGAAGCAAAATCTTCTCATATCTCTTCACTGGAATTTTATCGAGAAACCTAGCTAGTTCTGAATCTGCGAATGATCGCTGGTTAATCGAGAATTGTGTGTGTTTGATTTTTTCAATCGGACTTTGTCTGAGATACCTAGATGTGAAGAATGATCGTTTGAATTGAATTGATTACGAGAGTATTTGTGTATTTGATTCAAATCTTGCGATTGCCTAATTATGAACAAACGGTTGAATTGATGTGAGAAAGAATTGTGTGCTCGATTGATTGATTCAGGAGGTGCTTGCGGTTATGGAAACTTGTTCGACGATGGCTACGGTGTGAACACGGCGGCGCTGAGCACTGCTCTGTTCAACAACGGTTTGAGCTGCGGAGCTTGTTTCGAGATTAAGTGCGTTGACGATCCACAGTGGTGCCATCCCGGGAATCCGTCAATTATCATAACGGCCACGAACTTTTGCCCTCCGAACTTCGCGATTCCGAGCGACAATGGAGGGTGGTGCAACCCTCCCCGTCCTCATTTCGACCTCTCCATGCCTATGTTCCTCAAGCTCGCCCAGTACAAAGCCGGAATTATTCCCGTCACTTATCGCAGGTCAAAACAAAAACGCCCTTTTCTTTCCTCTTGGGATATATTACTAATTTACTATCAATCCAGAGTTTAATTAGACCTAAACAAATGAAAATTTCATGAATTATGTTAGTTTATTAGTTTTGAAAAACTAGATTGAGCTAAATCAAGCTAAATTAATCTTAAAATATATAGTTTCACTGTACCCAAGGGGCAATGGGTCAATGACAACGTAGCTCAATTATAGGAAAGAAAATTAGAAATGGTATTAGCTTGGGAACTTCTATTAGTACGTTTGAATTTATAAATATGTAGTGTTTGTGAGCACTGAAACATTGATTTTGTGGGTGGACAGGGTGGGTTGCGTGAAAAAAGGAGGAATAAGATTCAGTATGAACGGCTTCCAGTACTTCAACTTGGTGCTCATCTCAAACGTGGGAGGCGCAGGGGACGTGGTGGAGGTGAGCGTGAAAGGCAGCAGCAACACCAAATGGATGAGCATGAGACGCAACTGGGGCCAGAACTGGCAACCCGACACCGTCTTGGTTGGTCAGTCGCTGTCCTTCAGAGTCACAACCAGCGACCGTCGCACCGTCACGTCCTGGAACGTCGTCCCCTCTAACTGGCAGTTTGGGCAGACGTTCTCCGGTGACAATTTCAGCGTCTAATTTTGAGAATGGAATTTGATTCTTTTCATTCAAATATGGGGGAATAGGGTTGTGTTAGTGAGCGTAGTTTTGGGAGGGAAGTTTTTGTTTTGGGAAGATGGAAATGATACCAAGTGATACTGTAGGAAGAATAAAAGAGTTGGGTATTTTTTATGAAAGAAGAGGAAGGCATGGACTCGGTCTATTTTAAACCTTAATTTATATATTACAATTAGATCCACATATTGTTGACTTATGAACTCAGATACCCATCATAATACTAAGTTTAAATATACAATCAAAATTACCTTTAAAAATTTTAAAAATAAAAAATAAAAATATTTCTTTAGTTAGGTCTCACAATTTATTTTTTATTAGTGATTAAATAAATAAGGAATTTAAGAATGTGAGAAAATTAGTTAAAGTTAGTTAATAGGGTTTGATAAAGGAGAGAGAAATGAGAGATGAAAAAGATGTTAATAGTTTGTTGAAAATAATAAAAGAAGAGGTTACCGGCTACAAACTTCAGGAGTTTTGGTATTTGGTGACTTGGAACAGTGCATCATTTGTGGAACAAATTAAGCTTGCACAACCCAACTTGCCAAATCAACTTGGCCCTTTGACTAAGGGATAATTGTAAGCATTTGAGACACTTCAAACTCTGTTCGAAACAACCAACAATCTTCAAAAGGAACAAAACACTTCACTTCATCCAAAACCTATGAATCAAATTCTATGCTTCAACAAGAAACAAATGAAATATGTGACAGAGATGTCTCACAATCGCACTGTTGATGATAATGAACTTGCGATTGTGAGGCATTCACTTTCCAACGATAAAAAGTGAGCTAAATCAATTCGTTCTTACATCGCCTACGGCCAAGCAACGTAGGCCTCAGATTAAGCTTGAAAACGAGGGCAGAGAAAAATTTTCAACCTTAGATTAAGTTTGAAAACGAGGGCAGACAAAAAATTTCAAAAGAGAAATTTTGAAAGAGACATTGAGAAGTATCAACCGCTCACAATATATAACCTTGAGTAGAGAAAAGTTGACGACTTTGAGCATACACTCTCGTTACTCTACATTAGGCTTTCCCAAAAAGCCTCGTATCAATGAGGTAGTATACTTTCCCAAATGCTTTCCCAAAAAGCCTCATATCATCAATGAGGTAGTATGCTCTCATTATAAACCCATAAACATACTCATGAACATTCCTTAAATTAGCCTAATTCTCTAATTTTGGGGTGTAGGGTTTGGAAGTTTATAATCAGGGCATCATTTGCATTATGGATTCAATCAATTGTATTCATCTTCCTTCCTTGCAAGCATTTTGAACACAAAATTTTATTTCTTCCTTGATTGTAAGCTGAATTTTCCACTCTATCCAGGAATTTACAAATGATTAAACCTTTTCTTTTATTTTTTTATAAATAATTATGTTTATCCATCTACTTCGGGAATTATTAATTTCACAAGAATTACCTTCTGGCTTCACCATCGAGTGAGTTTTGCTGTGGCTTTGTCGATTAAAAATAAGACCGTTCGCAATGCTGTATTCGGGTATTCTTTTTTCTCCCTTTATATTCAGCATCAAAATATCTCATCTTAATCTAAACTTTTTTTTTTACTTGATCGACCACTCCATAGAAATCATGTAAAAATAAACCATTTTTACATAATTTTCTGAGTCAAAATCTAATCACTCAAAACAGAATTATCCCACAAAAATTTTGAGTTCTTAAAACTTCAAACGGCACATCTTAGTCCCTAAATTTTTAATAGATTCATGTTAATCACTAAAACAAATATTTTAGTGGGATTCTTTGATCTTTCACGTTATGAAATTTCAGAGTAATATTTCAACCATACACACAACAAAAGAGGGAAAAACGTCAAAATGAATTGAGGGAGGGAAATATGAGATGGAATCAGTAGACAAATGGGATAAAATAAACCCATCATCTGTGGATACCATCCCTACGGTTGTCTGGCCGCTGCCTGATCGCCCAAACCCCTTATCCTTTCCCGGAAAATTTTATTTCCCCGAGAAAATCAAGAGAGAGAGAGAGAGCGATCAGGCTTTCATTGTAGCATCCGTTGTTCAATGAGAAAACCCACGAAGAAAAGCTCGTTATCTCATATAAATCACAACGAATGCCAAGAATTCAAACACAGAACGCTTAACGCTCATATCAAGTGCATAGAACATTTAAAGAACCTGTCACTGTGAGAGAAAACCCTAATCCAAAAAAATCGCACGAAAACAGGAGCGAAAGAAGATCGAAGAAAGTTCAGAAGATACCAGAGCCATCATTAGAAGACGGCGGCACCTTGAATCAATCTTTTCCTCTATCGATCCCTTTTCTCGGGAAGAAATAGATCAGAGTTAAAAATTCGCATCCCAATCCAGCTTCTCTCTTTATAATCATAGCCCACGCCTTTAAAAACAAAGAGAGAAGGTGAACTCGAATACTGGCCGATTAGTGAATGAAATTATAGGAGAATGTGATTCCGAGTGGGGAAGAAGAGATGAAGATCGAATGCTTTCTGGTCTCTGTCAAATTTTTGGCGCTTCACAATGGAGGAACTGATTTAGGTTTAGAGAAGCGGCGAAATTGAGATTAAATAGGGGAGTTTTGGGCTCGTGCTAGGGCTTCCTTCTCTTTTGATTCACTTATGATATGACGACATGTCGAACTACTTGGATTGGACTCGTTCTTATTTTAACGGTATCGCTGAACGACAGGTCCATCTCTCTTTGTTTTGTTTGATTTATTCTTAAATTCTAAATTAATTTTGATAAAATTTTAATTTTTTAAAAATAAATTTCTCTTAAGAAGTGTTTAATATACAAAGATTAAAATATTTTAATGATATGTTATACATTTATATATCGAACATTATCCAAAAAAAAAAACATTATAAAAAAGTCATCGCTTAATATCAATATAAATACCAATAATAATGTGTCTAGCTTACTGTGAAAGTTAAAATAATATAATAATAACAATAACTTATTAATTTATATAATTTTTAAAGAAAAATGCATTTTTAATTTCAAATTTATTTTAAAATTTGAAAAGATGGTCAAACAAATTTGAATAAAAACATAATTTTTTTTTTTTTAATTTCTTCATAAAAGTAATATTTTAAAGGGTTGTTTTTTATCCAGTGATTTTTTAGAAGCTGTATTTCAAACAGTGATTTATGTTAATGGTACAGAAACATATTTTAAATTCAACAAAAACATTACGAAATATAAGTAGTTGTAATTAAAAAAAGAAAAAGAAAGAAATTTGCATACAAACCCATATATCATTATAAGATTCTAAAAATAAATGTATATTAACAAAATTTTACAAATAATGAATTAAGACTAAAGATTTATCTTTCTAAGAATCAAAACATGAAACATGAACATGAAACAGCACAAAATTTGATAAACAAAGAACTGACAGTTACCTTTTACTGGTTGTTGTTGGGGACAGAGGGGTTGCCTAAGAATTTCACTATCCTGTTCAACAAATTCAACCCAAATACAGTTTCTTCACAGTTTACTTTCACAGTTACATGTAGGGGTTCTAAGCATTTTCCTTCAACAGTCAGCGAAACCAAGCACGGGAATGAGTTGCTCAGAATCTCGGCGCTGAACCGTAGGCACAAACCGGTTGCGTCGTCGAGAAAGTTAGCAACTGGGAGTTCCATGGATACTAGGAAAACGTTTGCATTGCTGAGCATCTTCAATGCCAAGCTCTTGCATATGCGAAGAAATTTATCTTCTTCTATTGGTCTCTCGCTCTTTTCATCGTTAAGCTTCCCAAGGTGGTCAGTGAATATGCATCTAAAGGACACAATACAGCCGAGTTAGAACAGCAAAGATGGGGGCGTTTTTCGTCATCTAAATCGTCTACTCTTTCTGGATAACTTCCATTCGCTATAGAATTAAATTACCGATTTAAGTTCTTTCGTCTACGTCTAATTGGATGCATGGATACTTCTTTGGGGTGGGGGATTCAAAGTTGTATGAAGTTTAAGAGCACGGGGAAATAATCGTAGAACATAAAAGTATACAAATATACTGCAAGATCTTTAAAAAAAAAAGGGCTTTATTGGAAAAACTACGCCAAGAAGGGGAAAGATGGATCCAAAAAATCCAGCTGAAGGATGGTATCATTTGTTCATGCACGTACTTATAATATGTATAAAAATTAAATATCCTAAATGTAACGGTCAAGCCCACCGCTAGCAGATATTGCCTTCTATAGGCTTTCCCTTCTGGACTTCCTCTCAAAGTTTTAAAACACGGCTGCTAGAAAGAGGTTTCCACACCCTTATAAAGAATGTTTCGTTCCCCTCTCAAACCGATGTGAGATCTTAGTGAAATGAGGGTAAAAGAAAAAAAAAACTGCGTCATTGTATTAATGCGAAAAAATGCATGTGTAGATTCAGTTTATTTCTATTGCTTATGGTGAAAAGAAAGGTGGTTGGATCTACTAACCTCCTCATGTACTCAAACATTCCTGGTAGCTGAGACTCCTTAGCTGTGAAGGCTTCATTGTCCATCGTAAGTGGTCTCACAAAATATCCAATGTCAGGGTGCAGCTTAACAGGATGCTTCTTGCCATTACAGTACAAATTTAACTTCATAGGCAAGAGGTGGTGATTGAATTGAGCCTCAAGAATTCTCTTGATAGTCTGATCAGGTCCCAAAGATGTAATTTTTTCCATGGAAACTGGGGTCGTCACAGTGTTAATAGATGTAGAGGAGCTGCAGAATTAACAAATTTTAAAGAAGTTAGGCACTACAAGGCATGCATATAAACCTTAATATACGTCTAGATCTATCCATGCTTGATGATATGAACAAAGAACGTGCAAAACTAAATCTCACCTTTCACTTCCGACCCGAACTTTGTCTTTTGAATCTACAACTTCATCAGATTCCTCGTGGGTCAACATAATTTCAGTCATAGACTCAGTAGAACAGTTTTTGAAGGATGCTTCAATACAAACATGAAGAGGAGATATATTTGAAGTCTGGGATGAAAATGAGTATTCCACCTTCAAGCCATCTCCTTTAGCAGAATCTAGGAGTTGATAGCTTTTGCGTGTCACATGTTTCCCAAGATCACCTATAGATATTCTAGCAGAGGAACTTCGAACTTCAGCCTTCTCTGAGGTACTTACAGTTGCTAAATTTGGCTGTTCATTCAGCCATGATTCTAGGGCGTTCTTTGACATCAATTCATCCAACTCTGAAGAACCAGAGGGAGAGGCTCCATTCTGAATGTTGTGAGAATTGGCATGATCAGAAAGTTCGATCAAAGGATCAGCACCATCATTTTCCTGCGGATGATTTGCCCCATTACTTTCATCCCTGCCACTAGAACCACTGAAAGAATGCTGAGAATTATAACCTGAAGCACTATCCTCATCCAAGGATCCTGATGATGACTCTGTATTATCTGTCTCATATGAATCACTCTCAAGTGCTCCATCTCTTGACGTACTTGCAGCTTCATCCAAGGTGCATGGTTTTGGAAGAGGTTCATAACCTGGCGCTGCATGAAAAACTATTTGTGAAAGAGATCCCGGAAGATAAAACCGATAATTGATAGGTTCGGGTTGTTTTGCTTTTAGTTGTCCTCCAAAAATGCGATCTGCAAGTTCCCATGACCGATCTCTGGGTTTGGATCGACTCTCTTCAGGAACTTCCATATCCAAATGGGATGACAGGAGCTTCTGAATAAAGGAAGCACGATCACGAATGTCATAATTTAAATCACATTGTCCCACTTCGAGCATATAGCCTAAAATTACTTTACATGTTCGCATATCTTCCTCTTTTGCTCGCAATAAGACCTACAGAAAAAGCAGAATCAATTAAAAAAGGATATCGAGTAATTAGTATTACCTAATTGAAATTGATTAATTAACAGTAGACCAGAAATAGTTATATAACAACTTCATTCATCTTATTCTCACACACCACTTGAATTAAATGAACTCAAAATATAAGGAGTGGCAGATCCGAATTGCTAAATGCAGTTTTTCAAAACACCTTAACCATTGTATTCAGTATCTGAAGCTTCGTTTCCAGTGCTTCTGAAATAAACGATCTTGCAAGATACTTAGCCACGATAACCAACATCCTTGGAATAATATCCCCCAAAGTGCTATACTCCCCTACCATCCAAATAATCATGGCACGGGCTGAAGGAATCTTGACCGAATCCAAGCCACGAATCAACTGAATAATTACCTGTAAAAAGTGCAAAGAAGAACTTGAAAACAAGATTTTGAATGATATATTATGCATTACAAGGAAGGTAAATATGTCTTACCACCAAAGATTCAAATATTGACGTCGATAGCGATATAGGAATTTCAATTTTACAGAGATATCGATAAAATATTGATAACCATGAATATTTATAACCAAGCACCACTAGTTAATTACCACTATGCCCATACTACTATCGTACTAATATTTCCAATATATCCCTTACTAGTACTCTCACAGTAACACAACCCAACAAAAATGATCATTACATTATTGCATGTTTCCGTAGAAAGTATCCATGCTGCAAGAATCACAATCTTTAACTTGCAGACGGTTTAAAAAACATAAATATCAGCATATGACTATCATGGATATTACTATTATGAGGAAACCATACAAATGAAAGCCTTTATATATAAAAAAGAAACATGCACAAGCTCAACAATTTAAGTCCATAGTATGAGGCGGTATAGCTACTAAGATTAAAATAAAGACAGGGATGAGGAAAGGTTAGAGCTCAAAAGAGATAGATAAGAATGCCTTCTCATGGCTGGCTGGATCTTCCTTTACAATTAACTTGATGGATGCAATTGCCTGAATCAGTACAGCTGCCTCTCCATCCATGGCCCCATTGTCACAAGTGGAAGTTTCTGCAATTTTTGATTTTAGAGTTGAACAAAAATTAANAAAAAAAAAAAAAAAAAAAAAAAAAAAAAAAAAAAAAAAAACACGAAGCGCATACCCTGTTTAATTAAAGACAATAGCCTATCCAAACACATTTTGGCTATTTTTGGGAGCCGCCCTGCACATAAGCCAATTGCAGCAACCGTATCAGCTGCAAACCTTCTGTTTGGGTTTCTAATGTAATCCTAGAAACAAAAAGAAAAGGTTTGCTAACATCAAAGGCTTGAAGTCTGATGCAACCAAAAAAAAAATAGCATTCGATATAATCAACTAAAAAATCATTAGGTTCAATGATAATGAAGCAGAGAAGATGAAAAATGAATATTACCCATTCAAGAGGTACAAACTAACAAGATATTCCGATTTACTTCGCTAACCCCCAACTAATTATTGCTTGCCAAACTTAACATATGTAATATGTATGGAGGTCATGCATCTCTATCACTAATCTTCGGCATTTAAGCTTCCCAGTAAGAGCTCCCATAAGAAAATCATTTTCTTTGGGGTATTTTTCATCTCAAAGTGCCTTTCAAAGAGAGGGCTTAACCAAGGGATTTCCCCCCAGATAGATCTGAGAACAGTGATATACTTGTGAGAGGCCCGAGGAACCACATTTACGTTCATATCTGATGATATTTTCATCCTGTTCTATTTCTAGCTTCTATGTGGTGTTTTCACGAGGTTTAAATTTCATTTTCTTATATGCAAACAAAATGGAGACCTTTTTGTTTCTTAGAGGTATTGAGGACGTGGATTCTTATATGTCCTCTGTATTCTTTTCTTTATATCATACGAAGGTATAGGAAGTAAACTAATTTTACAATCGCCACATGACAACACAAAATAAAATCGAGAGTAAAAAAGGTAGGAAATGCATAAATATTACCTGAAACTCATCAAGGATTGGTAAAATAAATGAACCAGTAGCAATGGATGATAGTATCTCAAGCTTCAATGCTTTAACTTGATACGAATCCGAAGAGCAGATGAAGAAGTCTTCATAGTGTGGAGCAAAGAGAGAAGGCATTGCCTTAGCAAACACTTGAATATTACAGAGAACCTGTGGAGGTCAATTGATATTTATTACAATCTGACAAGAGAAAACCGCTGGATGATAAAATAGCAATTAAACAAAAAGTATGTATATATGGATGTGTGCAGAGATAAGAGCATTACTTCAACTCTTAGTTTTAAACTGTGAGAAGTTCAAAATTCTTATGATGGGCTAAGAAGCATACAATCTCAACTAACAGCCGTTCACCTCTTAGCTTTCAAGAGTGAAAATTTTAAAAATTGTATAATCTTGGACGAACTTGAGCTTGAAACCTCAATAAGAGAATAGCCAACATGAGCACTCAATTTATCAAGGGTTATATCCTCGACTAAGAAATCACAGGTTCAAATTTTCATCTCCACACCTTGTTGAACTTTTTAAAAAAAAATTCAATGTGTGTGTCAGGCTAAAATATGCAAAAGCCTCCCTACTATCTTTCCAAATCCCTTTCGCATGGTCAATTGAGATGAAAATGATCTCGCTTATTGGAGGATTGTCTAAGTTGCTCCTAGTGGAAGCCATTTATAACAAGTAAGGAAGGCATTTAATAATATGCGGCCTCCCAATTGAAAAATACGATAAGATTAAAAATATCAAGAATAAGCAAAATACCACATATTTTGTAGCATCACATGATCTGAGTAGAAACACTAATGGTTTAACAATTCTTTTTATGTTCTCCCTTGGAGCCATAATCCAGTGTACGCTGGCAGCAGCAAGAACCACTGCACTGTTGTTGCTCCATAACAAAGGTGACGTACACTCCAATAAGATCCTGATATCATCATTCTCTTTACTAGACACAAAATGTCCATCATCCAATTTTGGGAAAACTTCATTCGAATAACTTAGTCGTGATAGATATTCATCTGGTCCTTCAGTATAACATCTAGATATCATATTTGTTAATGCCGTATCATTAAATCCATTCATCTCACTTTCTTCATTGGCTGATGTGAAATTGTTTGCAAAGCCATTCTTTTCTGAACCAGAATTCCCTACAGATTGCAGAGAATGCATAATAGATTCCCTAACAAGCCCAATACTTGCTACGACATAGCGTAAAATAACTCCGATTAAGATTATTTGACCCCATTCCTCAACATCAGGTAAGACCTCACATAACCTTCGATAATTTCTTCCAATCAAAGTCAGATCATTTGGACAGATAGAAGCAAATGCAGCAGCGGCAGCACCAATGACACCAGGGGAGGAATCGCCCAACAGTATCAGAATAATCTGCAAAATATTGCCAACTTAATTAAAAGTGCGGTAGCACTCAGCAAACATAATGACCTTCTATGGAGTAGGAACACTGAATATAAGGGTTGAGCAAGCAAAGAATGAGCCAACAGACTAAACGTAATACACATTTCCCCCTCTCTTTGACCTTCCAATAAACATCCATGGTCTAGTAACGACACATTTACTCGTCAAGCCATGAATCAAGCAAACCTCTTTAATAGCCGTGGCATTTTCTTCCAGTCGCAAATCATGAAGCTTTGGAAGAGCATTGGCTGCACATTTTCTGACATACACTGACGGGTCCCTGGCACATTTCCTCGCTGCCACAAGAGCGAGAGGTGCAATGTCATGCAGACGAATTCCTGCCATGGTCCGCATTGCCCACGCCCTCACAAGAGGATTCGTATCCACCAAATCCTTCTGGAAACAATTGATAGACAGCAATGCTTCATTTGGACGCCTAAAGTGCAAAACATACCATAAATGTAACATACATTGTCACACCTCAAACATTCACCAATGGACAACAAACCATAACTCAGGAGCAGCTCATGATGATCGAACATAGCCCATGTCACGACGCTAAGATTACGGAATTTAAAGCCGCGATCAACCACAACACAACCATTACTCTAGATGAAAGAGCAAGGAAAGATATTTATGACCAGAAACTAAAAGGCGAAATATACCATACTTTTCAGCATAATGCAACAGGTACAAGTATACAAGCTTCTTCACCTCCAACGTCTGCGATGCAACATTCTTAACAACCTGAAGTTCCATTTCAAATTAAAATCAGAACATGTAACCACTGAGACCTCCAAAGCTCAACGAATTAAATGACGCCGAATTTCAAGCAATAGAGCGTGAGTACAACAAATAATTACAAGGAGAAAAAAAAAACTTGTGCTTCATTAAACATCACCTGAGGGAAGAAGTTGGAAACGTCACAACCCTGAGCAATGAGAGCAAGTAAGCGCTTGAGTGCCTCGCATTTTTCGGAGTCAAACCTGCTGTCGAGCAAGGGACCAATGTTCACGTCCACAGGATCGTCGTAGAGGTGGGCGTCTGTGCCGATCCGAGACACCATGGTGGAAGCCTTGCTCAGCGTGTCGGAGGTTGATCCAAATTGAGTGAACATTCTAGACTCGATTCCAGCTTCTGAAATAAGAAGTTTCGAAGAGAAACGGAAACTGGTTCAAAATCAAGAATCTCAATTGAGATTTTGGCCGGTGATGGCAGTAAATTCCGGTGGGTTGGGATGAATTGAAGAACGAATTCTATTGCCGCGCCATGGCGCTGTGTTTATTGAAGAGACTGAGCGGCTTGCCGAATGGAGAGGTAAGACGGAGGGCAGCTGATCCTGTTTTTTCTGTTTTTTGTTTCAAATAAAAAATCATTAATATTATTTCATTCGTATTTGGTTAACTTCCAAATTTTTTTTGGTATATAATTATTTTAAAATTCAAATCTAAATTAAGTAAGTAATTAAAATATATAATAATAAATTTGGGATTAATTAAAAATTTAACAGTTTTCAAACGAAATAAAAGAGTGAAATTTGACGCAATAAATTATTTCAGTATTTTTTTAGTATAATGATGCAAAATTGAAAATATAAGAATTTTATTTTTAAAATAAATGTGTTTAACTAACAAAAAATAATTACATTTTTATATGACATTTAGTTTTAAAATTTATTTTGAGAGATATGTATGATTAAATATATAAATAAATAAATAAATAAATAAATAAATAATAAAAAATAAAATAAAACCCTAAGATAAGGACAATTATTGTAGTTATTAAATTGCGGGCAACCCTCAAAAAGTAATTTCGCGATATTCGTAGGCGCTGGCGTAAATCCAGTAAAATGCTGCCACGTCAGAACGCTCAGAAGTCAATAAGCAAAATTTTGTTGGTCAAAGCTAACAGGATTCGGCCATGGAGATTGACGCTTTTGGAGTGTGTGTGAGCCTGTGACGATTCCCTAAACGCGCTCACATGCGCGCGTACGATATTCATCATCTTTTGCTCTTAGCCTTAGCGTACCAAATCGCGGACCCCGCGCAGGCCCCAGTTCGACTTTGTCGCATTTCTCCGTGTCTCAGCTTTTTCTACTGTCCAAACTCGGTCCTCACTCCAACCCCAGTTCTTGGATTCGCTCTCAATTCGCGAATTCAATTCCCCTTTTCTCTCCCAGCTCAGAGAACCACCACTCGCTTGTTTTTCTGCGCCAGACGCCTCTCGATTCTCCGATTGTCGTCAGGTGATCTATGTTCTGTTTCTGCTTTGTGAAGATTTTGTTCTCTTTTCACTTTTCTGGATTTTGTGTATGCTTCTATCTGAATTGGGGTGGATTAGGGAGTTCACAATTACCTTGCCCATTTCATGCATGGATTTGCTTCTGTTTTATGAATAAAATTGCGATGTATTGCTCTTTGAGCTGGGTATTTGAGATTCTTGCATATCCCTATGTTCGACATTTGGTTTGGATCATCCTTCTTGTTCTTGTTTACTGATCTGGTTTTACTGTCCAGGTTTAGCTGCCATTAATGGAGTTTCTTTTCCTCCTTTCACGTGGAAGTGTGATTTAGCTAACATTTTCTAGATCTCTTTCTTTATTTTTTATTTTTTATTTTACACATGATCTTGGGGTTTAGGATGTCTTTCATGGGTTAGGGGTTTGTGGTTGTCCCGAAAGCTCTGTAGAGAAAATTTCCTTACTTTATGATAAGCATAACATGGTTAAGCCTCAATGTTTAATTGAACGATGTGAGTCAGCAATTAAAATTGTCGCTGTGTCTGTCTGTCTCTACTGGACAATGTTATCCTAATAATCTATGAAGCATCCATTGTGTCATCTACTGTCTTTGATTCCACTAGATTCAAATGTCACAGACAAAATTATATATAAATATGAATTTAACTCGAGAGATTTTTTCTCTAGGTGCTGTTCATCAAGTTGGATGGGAAGTTCCACAGATGATTCTGATGTGGACACTGATATCAGTGAATCTGAATTGGAAGAGCGGGAAAGCAGGTCATATGAAGAACTGAAAAATGGAAATCACATCGTGAAACTATCGCACGAGACATTTACTTGCCCCTATTGCACGAGAAAGAGAAAGAGGGATTTCTTATACAAGGATCTCCTGCAGCATGCTTCTGGTGTAGGCAAAAGTTCTTCCAATAAACGGAATGCCAAAGAGAAAGCTAATCATTTAGCTCTATTGAAATATTTGGAAAAAGATCTAGCTGATGCTGTTGGTCCATCAAAACCTGCTAGCAACAATGATCCTGTTATGGATTGCAATCATGATGAAAAGTTTGTGTGGCCTTGGAGAGGAATTGTGGTAAACATTCCAACTAGGCGTACAGACGATGGACGATATGTGGGAGGAAGTGGATCAAAGTTTAGAGATGAGTTGAAAGAAAGAGGATTTAATCCCACAAGGGTTATTCCATTGTGGAATTACCGGGGCCACTCAGGTTGTGCTATTGTGGAATTTAATAAAGATTGGCCTGGTTTGCACAATGCTATTTCGTTCGAGAGGGCTTACGAGGCAGATCATCATGGGAAAAAGGATTGGCTGGCTAAAGGTACTGAGAAACTAGGACTTTATGCTTGGGTTGCCCGTGCTGATGATTACAACGCAAATAATATAATTGGGGAACATTTACGTAAGATTGGAGACCTTAAAACCATATCTGAAATTATTCAGGAGGAAGCACGGAAGCAAGATAGGCTCGTGTCCAATCTTACAAGTATCATTGAGCTCAAGAACAAACACTTGAAAGAGATGGAGAAAAGATGTAGTGAAACTGCCACCACCCTTAACAATTTAATGGGGGAGAGAGAGACATTACTTCAAGCCTATAACGAAGGTTTCTTATATAAATTTTTAAAATTTTCAAAGCAGGACATTCATTCCATGTTCTTACATATTGCTTTTTCTTTCATGGAGATTCCAAGTTGCATCATTGAACTCATGTAATGTTTGTCACATCTGCAGAGATCAAAAAAATCCAACTGGGTGCCAGAGATCACCTTAAGAAGATCTTCAATGATCATGAAAAACTAAAGTTGCAACTGGATTCTCAGAAAAAAGAGTTCGAGTTAAGAGGAAGAGAACTGGAAAAGCGTGAAGCACAAAATGAAAATGAGAGCAAGTATCTGGCTGAAGAAATTGAAAAGGTACACATTTAGGAAGAAAAAAAAATGTTCACAGGAAATAATTTATGCATTAAATAGTTAACCAATTACAAAAAGAGAAGGTACGTTCTCTAGTGGTCGATTCTCTCGACGACTGTTCTTGGGTTCATGATTTGCAGAGGTGAAGGGGAAACTGGGTGTCATCTTTCACCAATCTTTGCCGGTAGTTATGACAAGAAGTTAGTCTAATCTGAATGTCAGACATATGTTAGGAGACTTCATTGCATTCCTCAATTTATTAATTTGTTAATTAAATTTATTTTATGATAACTTATTGAATTTATGTTTGACTTCTTCAACTCTACCTATAGATCCATCCCTGCATATCTACACACACAAAGAAGGCACAGAATTGTGCAGTTTTCCTTTGACATATCAACTTGCTAGTGTGACAAACATGGTGGTTTCCGTCTTGTTCAGAAACGGATTTATATTACTTATTGATTAGGATTTTCTGATTTGTTTTTTTCTGTAATGTCTGAACCGACATCCATGGGATACATATGAACGCTGCAGTCTATGACTTTGTGAGCGTGTGATTTGGTATCATGCTTTTGNCAAAATGGTTGCGTTTTTTTTTTTTTTTTTTTTTCTTGTGGGCATGGAGAGATTCTTGACCATTAAACTCATGTTCTTTTTATTTTCAGTATGAGGTGAGAAATAGTTCTCTTCAATTGGCTGAATTAGAGCAACAGAAGGCTGATGAAGATTTTATGAAGCTGGCAGATGATCAAAAGGTTTGTGGCGGGTGTGCTCTATCAATCATCAGAATATTTCCTTGTCCAAATTAGATCATAACAGGGATTCACATTTATTTCTAATGATTCAGAAACAAAAAGAGGACCTCCACAATAGAATAATCCGACTGGAAAAACAACTGGATGCCAAACAAGCACTAGAGTTGGAAATTGAGCGTCTTCGTGGGACATTGAATGTTATGAAGCACATGGAAGATGATGAGGATGTGGAAGTCCTCCAAAAGGCAGAGTCAATTCTAAAAGATTTGAGTGAAAAGGAAGGAGAACTCGAAGAACTTGATGAACTTAACCAAACATTGATAGTAAAGCAGCGCAAGAGTAATGACGAGCTCCAAGAAGCTCGTAAAGAGATAATTAATGTAAGAATATTTTGTCAACTAATTTTTTGTTCATGTTGCTAAATGGGTACTTCTGTTTTTCCTGTTTGTAAATTTAAAAATTCGAACTCCTAATACAGTTTAATTCTCTCATTTCGTAGGCTTTTAAAGATTTGCCTGGTCGTTCTCACTTGCGTGTCAAGAGAATGGGTGAATTAGATACAAAACCATTCCATGAAGCAATGAAGAAAATATATAACGAGGATGAAGCAGATGAGAGAGCTTCAGAGCTGTGCTCATTGTGGGCAGAATATCTCAAGGACCCAGATTGGCATCCTTTCAAAGTAATTAAGGTCGAAGGGAAAGATACCGCCGAAGGAAAAGATAAGGTTATTCTTGAATTTGTATTTTCATTTTTGGTTCACTTGGACGATTCAATACTCATGTATGATTCAATATGCTGTGTAGAAGAAAATCACCAAATATGCTAGTTTTCTTCATTCTTTTCTTTGTGGGCGTTCTCGAGCTACGTAGATTCTCCTTACCTGCAGAGGCCCTTTTGATGTTTATGTTTAACCATTTGTCATTATGCTGTCTTAGGAAATTGAAATTTTGAATGATGAAGATGAGAAACTGGAAGGTCTGAAAAAGGATTATGGCGAGGAAGTATACAAGGCTGTGGCGTCGGCTTTAATGGAGATAAACGAATACAATCCCAGTGGACGGTATATAATATCGGAGCTATGGAACTACCAAGAGGAAAGGAAAGCAACGTTGCGAGAGGGAGTAAAATTCTTACTGGACAAGCTGAATAAAAACAACTAGAAAAGGGAAACACCCTGAAGGTTGGTATTCAATTTTGTGGTTGCTAAAATATACTGGATTTTTTTGACTGGAAATAAGAACAAAAATGCAGATTAGAACTCGTTATGTCAGCCTGAATCCTTTTCAAGCAATTGCTACTCCTACATTGGTTTTCTGAAAGTAATTTGCTTGGCTCCTGGTTTGCATCATTCTGTAAATAACATTAGATTTATTGAACTGCTGCAGCAGCCATGATGATTGAACCAACAACATTGCCTTGAAATAAAACGCAACACGTTTTTTCGGTCAGCATGCTCGTATGGAGTCATCTGATATTTCTTTACAGAAAATCAAAACATGGGCGTGGAGATGAAGTTCTCTTCCTTGCAACTAGAAGACATAACCAGGAGATGGAGGACTATGAGCCAATAAGTCATGTCACTGTATGTGTTCTGTATCAATTATTGATAATGCAGACTTGTTTACCTATTATCATTTACTGATCTTACTATTTAATTTGCTCTGAAAACGTATTATACTTTGTCCTCTTTGATCGGAGGGGCGATTTGTAACCTACATGTAATGTCCAGTCTAGAGACTGAGTGATAATTTCTATCTTATTCATGTTTCAATAATGTAAGAGCTTCTGAGCAATTTTATGAATAGCTTGGATAGCCATTGTTGTTGAACTCCAGTTTAAATTATTGGGATGATTTGGTTCTTTTTCTTTACATTTCTTCAGAAATTACAACTGTGTCTGATTAAAGCCAGACTTCTTCATGTTAATGGTTGTTCAGACCAAAATAAGGTTTCATACTTTGTCATGTGTGGTTTCAGACCCATTTGGTTTCTACTCTGGAGGTACTTTTTCTTGGAGGGACCATAAAGAAAAGGAAGGTTAAAATATATTCTAGTCTTTGTAATTTAGTTATTTAAACTTTTTTGGTCTCTGTTTCTTTTTAACCATCGAGTTCTTGCAACTGTTGAAGTATCCATAACATTATATAATAAACAAAAGGAATACTCCATTCATATATTAATTTACACGGTTGATTAAGTTTATGTTTCAAGGATTTTCACACATCAATTTAAACCTCTACGAACACAAACCCAGTTCTCGAAAATAGGACCTACATGAAAATGAAAAGATAGAGGCGACGCCTATGAATACAATGAAGATCGTAGTTATTAAAAATAGAAACAAAAAAGAAACTAAAACCTGATGCAAGAAAAAAGAACAAAACTTCAAGAAGTAATTTCAAGAATGAAAAACTAAACAACGAAAAAAAAATTGGCGTCAGCTTTCCGATTAGCTTTCTCTATTGCAATACCGAACATAAACAAAATTAATCTTTCATTTACTTTGCCCATCTCATAATGTAACAACAAAATGACTCTAATACTAAACATCACCAAGCACGCCCTGAAAGTAGAATGGTCCGACAAAAGCCATAGCAAGCTAAATTAATTGCAGAGCTTCACCATGGCTGCAAGAGTTAACATTCAATCATTCCAATTAGAGTTGGGCGTTAAGGTCTTATAATCCCAATTACAAAGCAACCGATGCAGAGAGTCAGAGACCATTCTTTCTTGCTCCTCATGGAAGAACATGCTTTAATAATCCTGATAATCTATCTACATCAACACATGTGAGAGAATAATTGAAGAGTCCTAAATCCCAACCTCAAATATATAAAAGAAAGAAGAAAAGGGAAAATCAGACTGTCTTTTGCCAAAATAGAGGAACAAAACAGAAACATTCAACACAAACTGATGATGATTCACAGAAGCACGACCAGGATAGAGGAACAAGCCCACCACAATCTCATCAGGCTTTGATTTCGTTCCCAGAAGGCACACCACTGCGACCAAGAAGAGCGTTTTTTTTCGCTCTTTCAATTGATTTGATCTTCTTGTACCATTTTACGTGCCGCAGCAAGATGACTTTTGGGCCGCTTGACCACCCCCGTCTGCTGCGTCTGGCTTGTTTATTTTGATTGTTTGAGGCTGGATTACAAACGGATATCATTCACATCAAGGTTTTACTTGGTGACAACAATTTCTTCATACAATCCTTAAGAAAATTCAAAGCAATCCAGGATTGAAAACAAAGTACATACCTCTGCCTTCGAATCAGTGTCTGCAAGCCTTTGCTTAATGTCCCTAGCAATTGAAAAGAAAACCTCCTCGACATTCAGGTTTGTCTTTGCACTCTGCAGAATATGTTAAATGCAAGAACAAAGAAGCACAAATAAATATTTACTACAAATATTCTAACATTACGTGGTCTTGAAGCATTTCTAACTTACCGTTTCAAAGAATTTGATTCCATATTCATCAGCAAGAGCTTGACCTTTAGAAGTAGGCACAGCCTGTGACAAGATTAAAAAAGAAAGATACAGAGTAAACAAAGGAAACATCAATTGCGAATATATTGAAACTAACTCCTACTTTGTTACATTAGAAGGCCAAGTATGAACTTTAAAATGGAGTTGCATTTTAAGTTCTTGGACCTGTAATTCTTTGGTGCCAAGCAATAAGAAAGACAGGTTGGGAGCAATCTAGCAATACAAAATGCTTACCCTTTTACTTTCATCCATATCAGCTTTGTTTCCTACCAGTATCTTGTTCACATTATCAGATGCATGCTGTTCAATGTTGCGAATCCAATTCCTAATGTCTGAATAAGAAAAGAATAAACTTCATAACAGAAAGAAATAAGAAAATTGTAGAAGCGATTAGAAACCGAAGTTAGGGGGAGCCATTTGAACCCAAAAATCCAAAAATACCCCCAAGATATCCCACTAACATGAGTTGGAGGGTGAGCTTTGACTCATACTTTTTAGTTTAAACATTTTTTTAGAAAAATATAACACTTTTAATAAAAGTGATTTTAATTAGAATACTTATATGTTTAGTTACATTTTCCTAAGAGTACATAAAATCAAAAGTGTGTTTGGTCACTGCATCCAAAAGGTGACTGTACGAATACTAAATAGCTAAAAGTAATTTGAAAAATTGATCCTTAGTCAATTACTATAACCTTTTTGGAACGTTAAGGTAATTCTTTTTAAATGTTTTAAAGCAATCAGATTTTTTAAAAATGATTTTATTTGTTACCAAACTATACAAATTTAAGAAAAATGCTTTTAGTCATCCAAAATCACTTGAGTAGCTAAGCCAAACACTCTTACTTGGTTTCAGGTGTAACAATATGTTTCAATCAGTTCAGTTTGATACACAAACAAGGTCAGTTGGTTTGTTCGGTTATTATAGATGGTCAGTTGTGGTTGGTTCAGCCCAATTTTAATCCATTTGGTGATGGTCATTTTAGTTCAAAGAGTCATTTTTTAACACTATAGGTTAATTTGACATCGGGGCAAAAAAATCCAACCCACTTATACCCCTAACTAAAGCTCTACAAGAGTAGAACTTACCCAACTTGATGAAAATTTATGGTTACATAAACTAATTTCACATGTTAGAAAAATCTTGAATGAAATGGTAGACAGAATGAATCGTGAGCCCATCAAGTCCGTGCATCCAAAAGAGGCAATCGTTATAAAAGATAAGCGTAGCAATCGCAAATCCGTGCATCCAAAAGAGGCAATAAAATAACTCACTGTTAAAAGATGACTCGTCAGTGACATCGTAGACCAGCAAAATTCCCATGGCTCCTCGATAGTAAGCTACAGTGTGAAAAACAAAATTACACCAACATTCAAACTATAATCATCATATTACAGACACAATAAAGTTTTCACTTCACTATCACTGGAATAAGAATGGGTTTTAGGGAATTGACGAAGGGAGTTACTTCATTACCACTTCTCTCTCCATGCCACATGACAGGAATTAGAGGCAATTTCATGAAATAAACTTATTCCATATTTCTACCGTTTCCTACAAATAAAAATAAAAGAACTAGAAGCACTTGGTCTCAAATCAGACATTGATACTTCAGGACTAATTCTTTTCATTCCTAAATCAGAAGAATTGAAATGTTCGATGTCAAATTAAATAATAAAATAAGCTCATAAACTTAAATGACTCGAACTGTTTTTTGAAATCTCAAGCCTTCACTTTCAAGCTTTATTCCAAAACATTTTCCAATGGGCTAAAACAGACAAGGTTGAATGGTCACAGAATTTTGGAGGGCCAACCCAGATACATTAAAGATCAGCATTATCCCCGATTTCCTATCTACATTCAAATAGTACAAAAATTTGATCATACAGATGAATGCCCCACTTTCCTAGAGGAAGCATCTATCCTAAATAATATCTGGGAGAAATAATATTAGATATCAGATACATGCCTGTTGTGATTGTCCGGAAACGCTCCTGACCAGCTGTATCCCAGATTTGCAATTTGATTCTCTTCCCATCAAGCTCAATGGTTCTTATCTTAAAATCAATACTGCCATGAGATGCATATTAGCTGATATTAAAGAGATGCTTTCAAGCTACTCGTACTTAGAAAACATATAGAATTTTTTATGCAGATCAAATAATATCATACACAAGATTACCAGTACATAAAAAATGTAAAAACCAGCTATTTGATAAAATGATTGTTTCAAACCACTTTAGTACCTACTACCTCATTTCAGTTAAGTTAATAGTCCCAACTACGAGTCTATGACCATTACGAAGCCTTTGGATNTTTTTTTTTTTTTTTTTTTTTTTTTTTTTTTTTTTTTTTTTTTTTTTGAATTGAAACAGTACTAAAACATTTCAACATGCAAGCTTCAAGGGTACACAGGCTACAAACCCAATTGTGGTGATAAAACTGGTTGTAAAAGAACCATCAGAAAAACGCAGAAGCAGACAACTCTTTCCCACACCTGCAAAACAATTGAAACCGAAAAAGCTTACGTGAACACTATTGGTATGAGAAACTGATAGGCTCACAAGTCTATCACAAAATTTTCATGAGATTTCCATAAATAAACTTACTATTCTTTAATGAAAAATGAACTTTCCTTTTGCTAGAGGCCAACTAGCTCTAACAATTAAAGCACTTAAATTAGTAAGTGGCAGAGAGGCCAAACGTTACACCTACAATGCATCATACTAAGCACA
Organism: Cucurbita pepo subsp. pepo; assembly: GCF_002806865.2. Lineage (NCBI taxonomy): Eukaryota > Viridiplantae > Streptophyta > Magnoliopsida > Cucurbitales > Cucurbitaceae > Cucurbita > Cucurbita pepo. Next base: position 6,440,686 of record NC_036638.1, read on the forward strand.
TGCGGAACCACAAACAAAAACATCAGTCAATTAACAGGAAATTTCACCTCGATTCCAACAGACATTTAAGCATAAATTAATATTCTCGAACAGAAAAAGGTCACGTTCTCCATGTTGGGCGTCAAAAGATCACGGCCACTTTTACCAGGTATACGTCGTTGTTGCACACAGAACTACGGCGTATTCCACAAGAGAATGAAATGTAAACAATAATATGTCGAGAATGCCATACATGACCCCAAAGAGGTTCCCAAATAGAGGGAGAGATCAACAAGAATCAACCATTTCAAATCAAAAGGCCCAAACACAGAACGAAAACATTCAACGAATTCACTCCCACCAAAACGAGAAAACCCGAAATCACATTGATGAAAACAAATCCCACACCACAATACACATGACCCATTCATTAGATCTCTAAGAGCACCTCCCATTTCCATCATTTGCTTCGTACCCAAACATAAAAAAAAGCAAACACAATAACTTAAAACTCGCAACAAAACCAAGGATTTGGGAACATACCGCTATCGCCAATAAGCAAAAGCTTAATGAGGTAATCGTAATCAGCACGAGCCCTTGCCGGTGGTGCAGCCATCGGTTTCCAGTATCTTTCAACGAAATTTTATTCCCTCCTGCGACCCAGAAAAAGGGGGCGGACACAAACAACGACTCAATGTAATCGAACCGATACCTCCGTCAAAAGATCAAACACAGAGAGAGAAGAGGCGATATTACCTTAACGAAGCTTAGCAAGTCGTCGGCGACATCGAGCGTGGAGAGAGAGAGAGAGAGGAAGAAATGAAAACAGATACTCTGATTTCGCGCGGAGATTGGCCGATTGGGACCGAACGACTGCGCCGAGACGCGTGTATACGAAAAGCGCTTTTTCCTTCTAGGAAATGTGCTCAGTGTTTCCAATCCTACACTCGGCTACACTCGATCCTACTTTTTTTTTTTTCTAATTTATTTATTTCCATTTACATTAATTAAGTGCAAAAAAAAAAAAAAAAAAAAAAAAAAACCGAAAAATGAGCACTTCCATCTCTTATAATTAAATAATAAATTTACCTATAGGTTCATAAAAACTTTGCAATTCGTAACTTTGTCACTCCAAAATAATAATAATAATAATAAATAATAAATTCAAGTAATTAATTTTTCTTTTCTCTTTAAGGTTTAAAATAATTTTTAAAGATTTTGTATTTCTTTTGCAAATGTCCTAATTTTTCAATAATTTGACTTTAGTTTTTTCTTTATTTTTTATTTGTTAGTTTATTAAAATATAAGTAATAGAATTCCGAGAGAAATATGCCCCAACACCGTAAATTATATTTGTGGGTACGTTTAGATGACTTGTGAAAAAGTTTTTCAAAAATACATTTTTTTTAAAGAAAATAACCGTTTAGATTAAAATAATGTTTGGTTACATTTTCTCAAGAGAGTAAGTGCATAAGTTTAATCGATTCCCATGACACTTAAAAATACTTCTACAAATGTCGAAGTAGTATAAAAAAACGACTATTAAATACAATGATCTAATGATTTCAATTTTATGTTTAAAATGTTATGATCGACCATGCCAATGACCTATACCTAAACCTTAATTGTAAGAAGCGCTGTTAGAAGGCGAATACTTCATTTTAGAGAGAAAAATACGTTTAAAAGAGGGGCGAGTCAAGGAAGAAAGACTTTTGTTTACAATGAAGACTAACAAAGAAAGAAACTTGTAAAAAAGAGCCAGTTTTCATTCATCTTTCATGAAGAAAGCATCTGAATTGTTCACCAAATTCAAGAAACAAAAACACATGGTACTCAAACGGAGCAATTTTAACTAATATGATTTATATGATACCGCCCAAATTTACAATTTTCAGAAGCAAAACACTACAGTTTCAGGTATCAATACAGTAAAAACAGAGCAAAATGGACACTTCAGACTGCCAAATGCTCTGTGGCTGTGGGAAAAATGAGCACAAGAAGATTAAATAATAATGATTACACAATGAACGCTTCCAGAAAAAAAACCCATACAAGGCAGGCAGGCAGTTAAATGTCCTAAAAATATCGGACACCTGCAATGCTCTAAAAAATGAGATACATTATTTTGATGATATTTTTCTCCATCAGTTATAAAGCTGACTTTACAGACTTGCACAAGCAAAGAAGATAGAGAACATGGTTAAAAGACTGCCTTCAGGAATGACAAAAACAGAAGAAGGCTTGGAGGTAATGTGGTTTCTGTACAAATGAAATGAATCTTCTTAAGTTTCACTTGCAAGTCGCCCGAAATTATGATAAACAACATACAGCTGTTTCCACGACAAAGAAGACGTGTCAGTGCAACTATTGAAAATAAGTTATAGCCTTATAGGTTTCTCAAAGAATATTCCAAGTTGCAACACAAAAAGAACAGATTATTCATCTGGGAAATGGAAAGAAAATAAGTCAAGCATGGAGATTATACTTCAAGTTTGAGAAGATAATAGGGAAGTACCTGATGAAAGTATCAAAAAATTTCCATTTCCAATGATTTGTGGCAGAACAGGCAGACAAATCAATCGATGGGGGTAATCCAATAGGCTTTCCCGAATGCCTTAGTCACTATCTCCTTGACGTATGTTGAAAAGAAAAGTTAATAGACATAGCCAAGGAAGGATCTCTACAATAGCTAATCTGCAGGGCCAGTCATCAAATCAGCTCACCATCTTCGTGCGTGCTTAGCAAAGAACCAACTGTACAGTGGCAGGATATAACTATGAATAAACAAGATCATCCCGTTGTATCACTATTCCTTTCTCAATGGATAGTCATTCTCCTAGCGTGATATAAATTAAGTTTCCATATGAGTAGACGAGCTCTGTCATGTACACTTAGTCAGGCGCATTTCTTCATATGCTCCAAAGATGGAAAATAAAGTAAGTGAACGAACACCATGTGTATCAAAACTTTTTCTGCACACGGCCGAATGTGATGCATTCATGTCAAAAACAGAATGCTTCCAGAAAATCGGAGTAAATCACAACTCGATGCCCATATCGTTTGCCAGTTTAAGTATACCACGCATCTGAAGGTATGGATTTTCCAACAGCTTCTCATTATTGCTCTGCATGGTGCGAGCAGAAAGCAAGCAACCATGTTAGCACTTTCAGCTCAATTATCAAACGAAGAGAACATCTTGGTTAAATTAATTCTAGCAATACCGCGAGAGACTTTAAGGTCTGTTTTTGACATGCGTGAATTGGGATGTAAAACCAAAGAGTAAGACAAACATGTAAAGTATATGGGAATAAATTTTATAACATGAGATGTACATTTCCATTCATTTATTATCTAAAATCAAGCTATATTTGTTATAAACTAATTAATAACAGAGTTGAATTAAATTCATAAAAAAATTATTACATACAAATTTAAGTTCTTTCTCTCCCCGGTTTCTTATGAGCTCTTTCTAATTCAATACAAGTATTGCTTATCCTTAAAAATAAAGACTGCACATGGAAAAGAGACAAGAAGCGAGCAGTCAAATCATAGAATCTGCTTTTACAAATGCCCCACAGCCTCCAGGTGACGTCCAGTGCGAGGAAAGCTGACTTAAAATGTCTATGAACCCTAACTTTTCAAAATACAACAATTATTTGAATGTTTTTGCTTTCATTAAAAAAGGGCTAACTAAAGGGCATTTCTAGTGTAAAACCCTGACTTCTTTCTTTTCTTTTTCCCCTCACTCATTTGGTAAATCAAACTAAACTTTGTTTATTCCTTTTGGGCTCCCTCTTGCGCTTTGTTTTTTTGTCGAGGTCCTTGTTTTTGGACTTTTTGTAAGCCTTTCATTCTTTTCCAATGAAAGTTCAGTTTTTTACCCAAAAGGAAACAAAAAAATAAAAATAAACTTTGTTGGTGCACGGTAACACTAGTAGAGATAATGTGAATGCCTAATACAAATAAATTTAAAAAGTTCTGCAGATACATTAATCAAATCAGAATATGTACTTGACAACAAATGTGATAACATCACCTGCTGAGCTTTAATTACAAGATTCTGAAGCATGTATTGGTACTTTTCAGGTTTCTCTGTCATCATACGCTGAAAACCAAAAATTTTTATTCATTACAAAAGGAAAAATAAAATTGAAATTTCATAAAAAATATATTTCATGGTGGAAAGGAATTTTCTTGCCTTCAAAAGAAACGCTGAAGAGTAATAGGCCACCCTTGAATCTGTATCATCTAGAAGCTCTCTGTAAAATCCCAACAAAGCAACACTTTTAACGTATCCACACATAGAAGGAAAATTCAGGAAAGGAGAAGGGGAACTATGAGCAACCACCTGAAAAATTGTTCCCCATCCACTTCTTGGAAAGCCAATGAATCAGAACTGCACTTAGCAATTAGGAGTAAGAGCAGCGCTGCCCGTATGTCAGAGGCGGCACCTGGGTGGTTCCCTCTTGCTTGGCTTCCAACAGCAACACCCAAAGCAATGTTGTCTGTTGCTGCCCCAGCAAGTTGAATCAATGGCCAGTAGAACAGAGCAGCAGGAACATGTGAAATCAACTGCATGGGGACAATAGTCTGTCCTTGAAGCAGTAATGCTGCCATGGAGGCTGTATCATGACCAAGAGGATTGTTATAAGTTTTACTATATCTGCTTTTCTCCTCCTTTAGCTCTCCAAAGTAATTACCATCCAGTTTAGCTTCAGATTCAATAGCCCCTGTCGTTTTACTTGCACCTGAGTAATCTAAAACTCTGCCGTGGGGCATATCATCTCCAATTGGTAGTTCAGAAGCTTGTGGTACTCTCAGGCATAATTGAGAGAAAAGTATGTCACACATCTGTTCAGGAAAACACAGAGCATATGTAGATGATATTTAAGTACGTCTAAAATATAATGTAACCCATTAGCTTTTGGGTTCATTGGTGATTTAACAAATAGGTAGAACAAAGAGCAATATGTAGATGACACTTAAGTACCTTTAAAATATTGATGCGATCTGTTTCGTTGATCTGAAAGACCAAGAAAAGAGAACTGCACATAATGTCTATCACTGCATTAGCTATCTCCAGACGGCTATCTTTGGATGCCTGGTCAAGATCATTGCTGCCAGAATTTCGCATTTCGTTCTCATTCAACAAAAATTTGCATCGCATAAGAAGTCTTTCTACTACAAATAAAAAGCCCCATCTAATGATGTTGTGTTTCGACTTTAAAAGTCCACACATTAGCCAGATGGAAAGGGGTACGTCTGAAGCAGCTGAATAATCATTTACACCAGCGTATGCAATTCTCTGCTGCAATCTTTTCACATTTGTCCACATACTCTCATCCCTTTCACCAGTTATTTCTTCAAATAGAAGATCCCCCAGCCAAACGTGACCATTTTGACGATAAGCAATTCTCTCTGAATGAAGAAGAGAATGCAGAGTGGCCCATGATAGTTTGGATTTCATGCTAACACCATTTCTTAATCCAGAACCTTGAATACTTTCAAAAAGTTTGAGAGATTTGGTTATCTGTATCATATAAGAGAACTCATTGTCCAAATGCGTAAATGATTTGATTATTGTATTAAAATTTTCCATTACGTTCTCCAAGAGCTGCAAAAGAAGATGAACAATCAAATGTTGGTATCAAGTTCTAGATAAAGTTAAGAGAAAAATACATTTGATCTCAGCCTTACAAGAATAGTTTGTAAACCTTAAAGCCACGAAATTTGCAACAAGGCTTCCAGTTAACAAGTTAACAACAATATGACAGAGTGGTCTCATAGGTACTGGATAGTATAATTCTTTTTTTTTTTTAGTAAAAGAGTAAGGGGTGAAGATCACCCTACAAGACCTCGAGTCAATTTGAGAGGGCTGAGAACTCTCCCAAGAGGGTACTCCTTCCGAAATAACCAATACATTCCCTTTGTCTCCTCTGACATTACAAGGAACGCGCACCACTAACTCTCAGTACCTTGCTTTCCATTTTACCGATACTAGAGTACATATTCACAGTAGGAAGCCTAACATAATAAAAAAAATGCTTAAGTAGGTTTCTAGCTTAATCGTCCATGTTGCATATGAGATATGCCCTTCTAAATAGTTACTACTAAACAAGATTAATAAATATTTGCTTTGGTTTTTTATTCTTTACTGTCCCCATCATAATTGTTCATAATTTTTAACAAAATTAATTTAAGATAAGGATGGGACATTTCTAAAATGTCCCTCCCTCATCCATCTCATCTCAAATCATGGAGATCTAGACACTTTACACTACAAGATATCAAACTAACAGGTCACCATCTTCCAACTCTTCCCCTTTTTCCCCTATTGGACTTCCCTTCTTCCTTAACTAAGAAAGTGCACAAGGTTCCTTGCTTTCAGAGAGACAAGGAAAGAGAAATAAGAGAGGGAGCTGATGTCAATAAATGGGTGATGGAGATTGTCAGATGGAGAAAGAAGTAAAAAGAAGTGGATGAAAGGGTTAGAATAAACATTTAATATAATATTTTCATCTAGTAAAAACTATTTAAAAGAATTGTGGGTAGAAAGAGATACTTGAGGGGCACTAGAAGTTCCCAAGGATAAGCATGCCAAGCTGCCACTATGATTCCAGAAAATTTTACTACATCTCAATAGAAACTGTTTTTTAGACCAAGCAAGTTGACACCCTACATTGGCAAATTTAGAAGAGCCCATACCGTATTTAGTCGTTCACTATTAGGATATCTACACAATGCTGATGAGATAGACGCTTTCAAGATCTCCCCAACACCTTCCACTCCAAGCTTAACTGAGATGTAAAAAGCCTCAGGTGCATTGGCGAGAGTGAATAGGGCTGCAAGGGGTTGTATCTCATCATCACCAAATTCCATAACTCCTGTTGCGATGCAAGATTCATTTATTTGATGCAAAACATAATCAAAAAGCACCAGAAAGAGATTTCTCCGTTCTTCTCTCGAGTTTGCTAGAGAATACTGCATTAGAAAAGTACTAAAATATTAGAAAAGTTAGATATAGTTTTAAGTCATTTTTCTATCAGTTATCATCAATTCTCCTCGGACAAAGAAAGGAATGAACGTCACTTTTAATCTTGAGAAAATTCTAAATAAACTAGACCGCCGACATGTAAGCCAAACAATTCAACTTACCACAAAGTTACAACTAGAAAATTAAGGATTTGACATGGAGAATCACTTAGGTATTGGTAATTACACTTTGGTCCCGAACTTTGAGATTTGTGTCAAATTGGTCCCTAGATTCCGAAACTGAACAATCAAGTCCCCAATATTTTAAAAATGCTTGATTTTGGTCCCTCAATTAACCGTTAACTCCATGTTGACATGACAATGTTTAAAATTATATTAACTAAAATAAAATAATCATAATCATAATCATAACACTATTACTTTAAAAAAAAAAAAAAAAAAAAAAAAAAAAAAAAAAANAAAAAAAAAAAAAAAAAAAAAAAAAAAAAAAAAAAAATTGAAGACCCATCCCGCTTCCTTCCTCCGTCCCCTTCCAGTTACCCTCCCCCCGCTCAAAAGACCTACGAAACCCCATAGAAGACCCACGAAAATTTTCAGAAAAAAGGCCTCCACGGTTGATCGAATAAAACAAACCACTATAAATCCAGAAAAGTTGTAAGCAACAACCGAAAGGGAAAAAAAACTCAGAGATAAAGGTCTCTCCCTCTCTCTCTCTCTACTTACATATAGATCTAAGAACGGCTTCATTTCAGACATATCGAGAGGGAGGTGGCACCGATGACCATTTTGAGGAGAGAAATGGCACGATGGTAGCTGTCAGAGAAGGGGAGAGAAAGAAGGGAGGAGATGTGGGAGAGTGGGTGGGTTTTGAAGAAGAAGATGGGAAGGTGGTTTTTTTTTTTTTTTTTCCTTCTATGACTGAATAAAATGAAGAATATAGTGAAGGTGGACTGTCAATGGTGGCTTGCCGGAGGAGGGGTGAAGGTGAAGGGGAAGGGTGGAGAGGAGAGATATTTTTAAAAATTATTTTTTGTTTTTTTCAAGTATTATTGTAATTTTAGTTATTATTATAATCTTGACCATTGCTACATCAGCATGGAGTTAACAAAATTAACGAGGGATCAAAATCAAACATTTTTCAAATGTTGGGGACTTAATTGTTCAATTTTGAAAGGACTAATTTGAAATAAATCTAAAACCTTACCTTCGGAACCAAAAGTGCAATTAACCCTAAATAGTAAGATTCCCATGGACAAAAATGGATGTAGTAATGAGATTTCTTGCAATTAACAATGGCTGAAACAGGTCGGTCTCCTTAACCCGTGCAGTTGAACTCTAAACAAATTAGCATACCTCAAGGAAAATAAACCTAGTTCCTCCAACCAGATCCACCTGGTCTACAAGAAATATGGGGCTTGAAGCATCCTCTGTGGAATCCTCCGGGACTTCATAAAACATATTTGTTAACAGGCAAATAAGCCTGCAATGAACTATTTCAGCCCAAGAATTTCTTCTGCTAGTCTGTAGGAATGCTTTAACAACCTGAAAGGAAATAAAGAATAAGAAAATAAAGCATCATACCCCATTATAAATAAAGTAGCTAATCGAAAAATAGCATAAGAAAATCAGTTGAACAATAGCTTTACTACAATGTATATTTCCCTATTGCCAACAGGCCAAATGGGCATAACTGATTTCAAGATCACAAGAAAGTAGAGGGAGGGCCCGATGTCTTCGCCACAGGAAAAGGTATGATTTACACGAGAACTACATGGCTTACACATCTGCTAAGCCTTTTTCATAAGAACCAAATATATATACTTTTGAAAATATAGTTTCATCAAAATCAATATATTCTAAAGGAAAATCGATATCATTCTTCCCAACCCCCTGGAAAATAATAATAATAAAGAACTTGTGAAAAAATAAAATTAATATTTTTTTTTTCCTAAAGAAAGAGAGGCAAAACATTTCAGAGAATGAACGGAGGAGCTATATTGTAATTCCTTGGGTCTTTTTGTGCATAAATCAAGAAGCCCAAAGGTTGAAATTCAGACTGCACAGTCGTTCTCCATTGTTAGAGCAAAGGAGTCCTTTAACAGACAAATAAGTGAGTCAGGAATTCAGATATAACCCCCCCCC
>NC_036638.1:6449916-6498893 GCF_002806865.2 Cucurbita pepo subsp. pepo
CCCCCCCCTTTACTATCATTGAGGCAAGTTAACAAACAACTCACCCTTATGTCAAGGCCCTTTAATCGGCTTCTCCTGAGTCTACCTCGATCACAAACAAAATAGAGTAAACAGCTCAAAGCAGACGTCCAGACAGATTCTTCCTTTTCTTCAATCTGCAATCACAAAATGGATGTTTTAGAAATTTACAAAATAATGGCCATCCATATGAGCTATTTTAGTTACACATCTTCCACCATAATTTTGTGCCATGCCCTTATGTGTGGTCTTCTTGCAATCACAGTCCTTTCTAAGAAGTAACCTTCACACAAATTTCCCAAAGCATTCCCTTCCAATCAAGTCATGCGCTGAGTTGACGTTTAAGTCCATTCAAGTTATTGATTTAATTACTTGTGACTAGTCATCATCTAAATTTGTAATCTCATTCAAGCTGTGCTCTAGCCCATTTGAGGAAACTACAAATATGCATCTCCCATGCCAAGAGCGTAGTCCAACATCCAGGATCACTTGTATAATAAGAGAAGTCGTGGGATTAACCATTCAAAAAAATGGAACTGTAGGTAATTGAGGTAGAATTAGGCATTTTGTTCCTTAAGAAGTTGTAGATATTGTGATCAAAATCATAATATCAGTCAATTGCACTAATATCTTGGTGCACCATAACGTTTGGCTAGATTCTCATTGCACTTATTGCACCTTAAAGGAGTTGTTTTGTCATAAGAGGGGATAACTCAGGGTGGTTTGCTACTAAATATACCCTTACGCTAGTACAAAGACCTCTTGATCTGTCATTGCCAAAGCTCAGCAAGTGCTGACTACAACCGTAACTTCTCAAATAGGGGTAGTGGGCTGGAGAATACTGCTTTTCCTTTGCTGCTGAGTGTTGGCTTTTGTGACAGGGTCCTTTCAGTGAGCAGGGAGGGCTGGTGGGTAATATAGCCCCATTGTTTAGTTCTTCGGAATGTTCTTTTCAGTAGAAGTCGATGAGAGAGTGGTTTGGCTAGATTTCTTGCTAAAGAAAAGATGAAAGAATATAAGAGCAGGCAGAAAGAGAGCCCACAAAAAAGGAGGCAAATGTGGGGATGCATATAGAGCCAATGGGAATGTCCCAGCCCTTTCCGATGAGGGGGAGGGCCTACTAAAGGGAATGGGAAGAAGAAAAAATATGAAGAAGAGTTTGAGGAATCTTTAGTGTACCGTCAACTACAAGGGGAAGAGAAAATATGGCTTCCTAATGGAAGTGTTGGTTGGCTAAGAGGACGGGGAAAAGGAGGTTAGTCAAGGAGTTGTTACTGTGGGAGCGTCTAGATATTTCCATTCTTTTGGAGACTAAACAAGATAAGTATTGCCACGCTTTTATTAGGAGTCTATGGGAAGACCAACGTGTCGAGTGGATGGGCTTGGAATCAGCTAGGGTCATAATTGGAAGAGTCAAGCTTCCTAGAATCATGTCATGGATAAGATTCAAAAGTCAGTTGTCTACCTGTAAAAGTTTATTTTTCTCTTAATGGAGAGGCCAGTCTTATTCAGTGAGTCTGGAGTGAGATTTCCAATTACTTCTGGTTGATTTTTAGAATTCAGATATCCGTGAATAAGATTATTGAGGGAGTGATGAAGATTTTGTTGCGGAAACGGGTTGATGAGGGCGAGGGTCGCACCTGGTCAAGCAAGAGGTGGTGTTGAAGACCATGAAACCAGAAGAAGTAGTAACTAAGAGCATGAGATTATATAATGAGACTTTCCTGGAAAAATGGTGGTGGGGTTTCCTCATAAAGCCCGACACACTGTGGAATAGGGTGATTGTGAGTAGGCATGACCCTCATCCTCTTAAGTGAGTTGCAAATTGTGGGTCTAGGGCCTTATCAAAAATCCCTCGAAGGTTATTTCCTTTGGATTTCCCATCTTTTACTCAGTTTATTAAAGAGCTCCAACAAGAAGAATCAATAAGCATTTTCTCCCATAAAATCCATACGCTCCTATCCTCCCCATTCCCATTGAAACTTCTGTTATTTCGTTCAAGCTAAATTTCCCAAAAGAGCGGATAGTATTGCATCTAACAAAGCACCTAGGCATTTTTCTTGGAAATCCTGAGCATTGCAAAATTCAGAAATAATCTTTACCAAACTGTTTCAAAGAAGCTGATGCTCAAAATCAATCTTTTGGACTGAGCTATCCTAATTGAAGAAAAGTAAATTTTTTTGCAAAAGCGTGAAAGATCATACATACCTGGACAAGAAGAAGCAGTGTCTCATACAAGATGTTCAGAATCCAACATTCGAATTTGTTAATAGATGAAGTTGTACTGATATTTCTAGGAGAATCAAGATTTGTCTTCCCCTGTGAATTAAATTGGGCTTCTTCTGCAAGATATGATTCCTGAGAATACTCTTCTTCAATTGTAGAGTTGTCATTGAGCATGATTGGTTCCAATAGGTGAGCATGAACACCAAGGTTCAAGATTAAATCAAATGCACGAACTTTGCATGTTGATCTTTGAGAACTAAGCATTTCCTTTTGAGGAAAAAAATATAAAGATAATGTTAGAAAGACCTTAACCGGTGGAAAGTAAGCTATTTGAATAACTTTAAAATGATAAATCAATCCAGAACTGATACATCACCTCAAGCATGAATAAAGTAAGAGGAGCAGCAATCCCAGAATCTAAAACATACCTGTAAGAAAAATTATTGAATAACTTCATTCATGCTTGACAAGTATAAAACTAAAAATATACAAAAGGCAAATATATTGAAACATCAATGGGCTCAATAAAAATTATTTATGAAGCCTTGAACTTAAGAAATACAGACAAACTTGGATTAAGGTTATCATTACATTCCTCAAAGATAGATGATATCTGATCTATCAGATTGTTTATATCTTGAATAACGTCATCTCAATATAAGAGAATGGTTCACGTTGCTATACCAAAGAAATTAGATCCGAATAAATGAAGAAAATAATTCATGAATAAAGACGGAAAATAGATTCAGATGTGCTTCAATATCTCAGCACACATTTTTTTCTAATAAAAAACCCAAAGATATATAAAGAACACAAAATGTAGAAACAACCTAGAGGGCAAGGGAAAGAGGCAACCCCCTCCCAGTAAAACTAACAGAGAATAACCTTCTAGTCACTAAGAATCATTACAACTTAAAAATAAATATAAGAGAAAGAGAGAGAGAAGAAAAAGAAGAAAAAGAAGAAGAAAATCAAAATTTATGTTTTTTTAGAAGATAAATAGATTTAATCGATGAATGAAATAAATGGAGCTTAAAAGACTCCCAACACCTAGAGATGAATTACTAAAAAGCTCGTCGATCGGAAATCATAGAAGAAAGACTATAATCACTAAAAGGGTGTTTATGTTAACACCAATAGAAAGCATGAAATACAGTCAAATCTAAAAGACAATCAAAGGTTGTAAAGGTATCCCCAAAAATTCGTGCATAAAATCACACTAAACATACTAGAAGAAAACTCAATCATGGCCTGCCAGAACGTCTTTTTCACACCATGGAAAGGAAGACCCACAAAAATTGATGCCAAGATACAAAATATTTCATTTGACAAGACCATGGACCCACAAAAATGTCATAATAGATGTATGTATTTCAATATGCAAGATAATTAATGTCCAAGAATTAAATGTCTGTGTTTGTTTTGCAGGTTCTGTTCTGGGCGCCACTTGAAGGTCGCCGCTTCTCTTGTCGCAACGTGAGGGTCACAACCTACTCTCTTCATGGCTAGGTTGTGACATTCTCCCCCACTTAAACTAGTCATCGTCCTCAATGACTCACTTGGGGGCATAACCATTGTTAGGTTGTGACATTCTCCCCCATTAAACTAGTCATCGTCCTCGATTACTTACTTTGGGGCACAACCACACTATGGGATGTGACATTACATGTTTTAAAAGCTAACCAAAATTTTAAAGAAAAAAAAATAGCTAGACTGTCAAAATCTTATTTGAGTGGAAGTTTTTTTTTTTTTTTTAACNCGAAGGTTATTTCCTTTGGATTTCCCATCTTTTACTCAGTTTATTAAAGAGCTCCAACAAGAAGAATCAATAAGCATTTTCTCCCATAAAATCCATACGCTCCTATCCTCCCCATTCCCATTGAAACTTCTGTTATTTCGTTCAAGCTAAATTTCCCAAAAGAGCGGATAGTATTGCATCTAACAAAGCACCTAGGCATTTTTCTTGGAAATCCTGAGCATTGCAAAATTCAGAAATAATCTTTACCAAACTGTTTCAAAGAAGCTGATGCTCAAAATCAATCTTTTGGACTGAGCTATCCTAATTGAAGAAAAGTAAATTTTTTTGCAAAAGCGTGAAAGATCATACATACCTGGACAAGAAGAAGCAGTGTCTCATACAAGATGTTCAGAATCCAACATTCGAATTTGTTAATAGATGAAGTTGTACTGATATTTCTAGGAGAATCAAGATTTGTCTTCCCCTGTGAATTAAATTGGGCTTCTTCTGCAAGATATGATTCCTGAGAATACTCTTCTTCAATTGTAGAGTTGTCATTGAGCATGATTGGTTCCAATAGGTGAGCATGAACACCAAGGTTCAAGATTAAATCAAATGCACGAACTTTGCATGTTGATCTTTGAGAACTAAGCATTTCCTTTTGAGGAAAAAAATATAAAGATAATGTTAGAAAGACCTTAACCGGTGGAAAGTAAGCTATTTGAATAACTTTAAAATGATAAATCAATCCAGAACTGATACATCACCTCAAGCATGAATAAAGTAAGAGGAGCAGCAATCCCAGAATCTAAAACATACCTGTAAGAAAAATTATTGAATAACTTCATTCATGCTTGACAAGTATAAAACTAAAAATATACAAAAGGCAAATATATTGAAACATCAATGGGCTCAATAAAAATTATTTATGAAGCCTTGAACTTAAGAAATACAGACAAACTTGGATTAAGGTTATCATTACATTCCTCAAAGATAGATGATATCTGATCTATCAGATTGTTTATATCTTGAATAACGTCATCTCAATATAAGAGAATGGTTCACGTTGCTATACCAAAGAAATTAGATCCGAATAAATGAAGAAAATAATTCATGAATAAAGACGGAAAATAGATTCAGATGTGCTTCAATATCTCAGCACACATTTTTTTCTAATAAAAAACCCAAAGATATATAAAGAACACAAAATGTAGAAACAACCTAGAGGGCAAGGGAAAGAGGCAACCCCCTCCCAGTAAAACTAACAGAGAATAACCTTCTAGTCACTAAGAATCATTACAACTTAAAAATAAATATAAGAGAAAGAGAGAGAGAAGAAAAAGAAGAAAAAGAAGAAGAAAATCAAAATTTATGTTTTTTTAGAAGATAAATAGATTTAATCGATGAATGAAATAAATGGAGCTTAAAAGACTCCCAACACCTAGAGATGAATTACTAAAAAGCTCGTCGATCGGAAATCATAGAAGAAAGACTATAATCACTAAAAGGGTGTTTATGTTAACACCAATAGAAAGCATGAAATACAGTCAAATCTAAAAGACAATCAAAGGTTGTAAAGGTATCCCCAAAAATTCGTGCATAAAATCACACTAAACATACTAGAAGAAAACTCAATCATGGCCTGCCAGAACGTCTTTTTCACACCATGGAAAGGAAGACCCACAAAAATTGATGCCAAGATACAAAATATTTCATTTGACAAGACCATGGACCCACAAAAATGTCATAATAGATGTATGTATTTCAATATGCAAGATAATTAATGTCCAAGAATTAAATGTCTGTGTTTGTTTTGCAGGTTCTGTTCTGGGCGCCACTTGAAGGTCGCCGCTTCTCTTGTCGCAACGTGAGGGTCACAACCTACTCTCTTCATGGCTAGGTTGTGACATTCTCCCCCACTTAAACTAGTCATCGTCCTCAATGACTCACTTGGGGGCATAACCATTGTTAGGTTGTGACATTCTCCCCCATTAAACTAGTCATCGTCCTCGATTACTTACTTTGGGGCACAACCACACTATGGGATGTGACATTACATGTTTTAAAAGCTAACCAAAATTTTAAAGAAAAAAAAATAGCTAGACTGTCAAAATCTTATTTGAGTGGAAGTTTTTTTTTTTTTTTTAACCAAATAAAATAAAAATTAGACCATCATTACTTGCATCGTGTACAAATAAAAGTATTAAATTCAATCATAATTAAAAATAAGAGTACCAATTTTCTGCCTAACTTTCTTCCTCTTTTATCCTTGCCTTTTGGTTTTATCAATGAGCATTAAACTTATACCTAACTATTTAAAATCAACATATAAATTTCACTCTATATTTTTCGTTTAATTATTAATAGAAGTTTACAATTATCTTTTTGGGATAGAGGTAAAATAAACAAATAAATCTTAATATATTTTTAAATTTTAATTACATTATAAACATACCAAAGCCATAAAAAATATCATGCCCACTCTTTAACTCTCTCTCCTAATAAAAAAATATTTACATACTAAACATATCGAATAAAAGGCATCAAATCAAGTTTTTTTACTCTATACATGCCCACTTTTTAACTCACTCTCCTTATAAAATATCTCATGGAAAAATGTCTCATCTTTTAGAAAGCTAAAAAAATTTCATGATTCAAGGAACATTTTTTACCACCACAATTAATACCTTGGTTCTAAAATTCCAAAACCCACGAAATAAACATGGATAATTTTTATCCATGGCAAAACGCGGACACCAACTCCAATGAAACAAACAGGGCTCTTCCCTCTTCCTCCTAACATAAGCAAACCATATTGAGTGTTTATCCTAATTGATAGAACATGACTATTAGGTAGATCTGCAACACACAAGATGGTTTGGTACATAGTGCCAAAAACATTTTTTTTATGAACAACCACACTTTCATTGAGTAAAAATGAAAGAATATAAGGGCATACAGAAAAAAAGAGGTTACCAAAAAGAAAAGCTTCCAACCATGCAAGATGAAGCAAATGGAGTAATGAATAGTATATGAAAGCTGCAATAAAGCATCTAAAAGGACAAAAACATACATGTCAATAATGAGCTTTACGAGAACACTCACGGCCACATCCATCGATGGCTTGCCACTATTTGTACTTAACCTAGATGTTACTGTAAGAGGATTAGCGATGGGTGAAGACATTTCAGAGCAAACTGCAGCAATAACCTCGCACACCTCGGCAGGATTCAGTCTCAGAGGCTGCTGTTCACTGATGGCCATGAAGTGAATTTTGTGAGGTACATATGCAACCACAAGATATTACGAACAGTGATTAATAAAGATTTCTCTAGTTTTTTTCTTTTAAACTTCCAGGTTAGAGAGTTCAATAGCATGTGAGAGTAGGAGATTCAAACCTCTAACCTCTTAATCGAGGGCATATGTCATAACTAGTCATGGCCATGTTAAGAGCTCATATTAACAAATATCTTAAATCAATATTACATGCCAGACCCTCATATTAATTCAACCTTGATAAAGAGAAAAAACAATAATTGCATAAAACGGTAACTAAGATATGATAACACCCAGCCTACCTCTTCAATAACATCATACAATCAGGCATTAAAAGCCTAGAAGACAGATTCAACAGAAAGGGAAAACCTTAATGTAAACATTCAATGCATGTAAGTTTCAAATATTGCATGAAGACAAGACCACTAATTTCACAAATTTTCATAACAGCAAGACCAACATTCATAAGCAAATACATTTAAGTAATGATAAATTTCATGGTTTTAAATGGAAAGTACTCTCCAATTGGCACTCTGTGGCTTCACAAATTGGAATAAGTACTAGCGTAATGAATTTCTATATCTTTTGAACTTACAGAGTTTCATGTCAAAATCTACCATTTGTACCTGTAGTAACGGTATTGGAAGAGTGGTCGAGCCTTTGGTCGAAATGTACTCCCAGGAAAATCTTCCCTACATGACATTATTAAGATCATCAGGAGGCAGATTTAAAAAAGTTAACCTTTCTTTTAGTATTTGGAGAAATAATTCGGTTGATATCTATTATGGACATCTATAGTTAATAAAAATGACTTTTTTTTTTTCAAGCTCCTAATAATGAATGCAGCCTAAGCCCTGCCATTTTTTGTAAGAATAAGAAGATTGATAGCTCATCTATATACTTTTTACTACCACTTTGTTTTGTTAGGGGTGGGATCTAATTTAAATTATTTTAGTTCGTATTCCTTCCAACAAATTCGCTATGTTAGATTGTATTCTATCCAACACCCCTCATATGGAGAAAGCAGAAATTAGAACCAACAGGATGGAAATCCTTCTGGTTAAAGTGCATTATATTTCCCACCTGACCATTTGATTACTAGATACAATTCTTACATCTCAACAGAGACCAAAGTTTGGTTTGTGAACATTTTTTTTATGAAAACACTTGTCCAGGGTTCTTCGTATTTACCAGTCTCCTATCACTAGGAGAAAAAGGTAACATGTTTTAATAATTTAGTTAATGATAACTTAGGTTCCTAAACTACAGCATATTATACAGATTAACCATATAACCATAATTCGTCCCGATTAGTTCTTCATCCAACAATTTAAATAAATCCTTGGTATAACATTTAGTCACAACAACTAGGTCATTTCTACTACATACCACAATTTTTGTTGCCAAAGGACACAACAGCAAGGACCGAAATGCAAAAAAATAGTAGTTAGAAAGGGAACAAAGATCAAAAAGGGGGAGAGAGACAAAGTTTAGACACCATTGACACCCTCTAGTAGTAGTAGGGAGACCAAAAGTTCAGTTTAACCAACGTCTAGTGTATCTTTTAAGTAAACACTAGCAAGCATGAGGAAGCTAAGTAATAATAAATGAAAGCAAGAATAAACTTAAGACAAAAAACCTATACCAGATCTGATGCAAGCCTGATTTTGTGCGCTTTAATGCAGTTATAGCCCTCAAGTGGAGACGGGCAGATGAAGAATTGGTTATAGTTGCTACAGGCAAAGGCTGCGATAGTTGATCAAAATATGGCATATCGGCTATTCCAAAAGATTTCCAAGGTTGATCCTTCATTTTGGCTTCTGTATCTCCCACTAAAAGTGCTGCTGCACCTACTTCTAGAAGATTCCGTGTTCTCAAGTCTTGAGTGTTAGCAAAATTATCACTGTACCATAAAACAGATCCAGCATTTAATTTAACGGATGGAGAATAAGCAAACTAACTTATACTACAGCATGCACAAAAGGCATAAAGAAAATGAAGGTTATTTAAAAATCTAATTACCTATCTCTTTGGAAAAGAGATGGCCGTTGATCCCCAAGCCATCGCCATTTCAAGACATCAAGTGAAATGTATTCAAGGTTGACCGTACCATCAACTTCTTCAATATTAGATAAATTTGATATAGATAAAACTGTAGGTTCTTTATGCTCTGAAGACTCTCCACTATTTGCAGCATTTAATTGTGAATTGAAGGATCTACTCAGCATAGATGACAGTGCAGGTAGCGACTGTCTTGACATAGAAGGTGCACCAGCAAAAGCAGCTGGTTGAAATGATCTCCTTGGTATATGTTGTCCCACCAAGGAGCGAACATATTTCAGTGATTTTATAAGTGCTCCAGACGCAATACTTGATACGGGCAAATGAGAAAAAGTAGAAGAGGTTGTAGGTGCAGTAGATGGTTGAGTCAAAGATTGAGACCATGGTGCTGACCTTCGGTTTGGACTAAAACTACACTCACGAATTGTGTTTAAGCAAAACCGGTCTATCTGCATTAGTGTTTCTTCAGAGGGTTTGTATCTGCAAAAACAAAGGATAACACAATTTTGTATCAAAGAACAGCAGAAATGCTCCTCCGATGAACGTGCAGTCGGGAAAGGCATTTGAGGATGAAGAAAAGTTCAGGAGCAGTAGAATCATTTAATGTGGAAAAAAAAACAGGAAAAAAGAACTCTGCCGAATGGAGAATCTTGTTTCTTGTCAAAGAATTATGTATATATATGTAAGGTTCACGAGGACATTCAACCCAGTTCAACAAGTATTGAGGTATAACTGAAATATAAGATGATTTGATTAACATACCTAAGAAGGTAACGTTTCAAAAGTGCCACAGACCTTGCAACTACAGCTGGGCTGGATGCACAAAAAGCCAAATGAGTTGTAAAACAGCAGCACTGGAAATGAAGAATATATATGCTCAAAGAAAAAGCTGGAGACAAGAAAAATTAAACATAATTGTGCGTGCATAATAAAAATAACTTTTTCTGTCCATAAATTATTAGAGGGTATCCAAGCACATAGAATAATAATAGTCAATGGATTGGTGAATGAACAAAGAGAATTTACAACCCAAATGGTTGTCAGGTTATGGTTCAATCCTTGTAGAAACCTAAATAACATGTCATATGTTACCAATTTCCGATGTCAAGATTATAGGGTCATGCAATTGTTTTGTGAGACTAGTCAAATGAGCAAGGCTAGCATTTAACACCTACAATTATTCAAAACAAGTATGAAGGATATTGATATAGCTCTTTCTCAGAACGCAAGCATAAAACAGAAACAAATTTCAGTTCTCTAATTTCTAAGTATTTTTCTAAAGTAAAAAACCAAGCTTTCACTGAAATAGATGAAAGTATATACAAAGGTACACAAAACAACCTTCACACCCAATTACAGAAACGACCACCAATCCAAAAGAATAATGATAAACTGATAATTAAAAGAAAAAAACCGTATTAACAAACGCCCATAAAGTGGAATTAAACCTAATCATATCCCAAAGATCCCCTTCAAACGGCTCCACTCCATAAAAAGTTCTACTATTTCTCTGAAGTTGAATGCCCCAAAACAAAGCAAAAAAAAAAACGAAAAGGAAGATTCAAGAGAACCTTCTCAAACACAACCTCTGTTACCAGCAAGCACAAACTCAAAGGTCCTAAAGAACATGTTCCATAAAGAGGTGGCAAAACCACAATCTCAAAGTAAATGGTAAGTTCCTCTTCCTGTCACCATAAAGGACACACTATTGAGGCCACACATGATTTGCCCAGTAGTTCAACTTAGCCAAATACAAATGATCTGCCTCTAGCGACCATTAAATTAAACCAGTTTCTCTAAGATCTCAGTATCAGCCAGCTGTAACGAGAGAGATACAGGGGCTCTAGGATTCACCTAGGTTGAGGCAATTCTTCGGGGTTCTTTCCTTTAGCTAATCAAATAACTCTCCCTCCCTCATTTTGAGTAAGAACTCTTTGTGGTTCTAACATGTGGTCATGCAAAAATGTTGAACGTACATGTATCCATGTATAATAATATTCGTTGTCCACTGAACCCAATAACATCCCAAAGAAATAGTTGAAAGTTGGTTACTCTATGAACCAAAGTAATTAAAAAATTGTAATTGTCAAAACCTAGTTTTAGAAAAAAATATCCTGATGTCTATGTACATCTGCTGATAACTTAACAGGATATGAAAATAGAATCATCTTCTTTGGCAGAATGTGAAAATAAAAGCAAACATTAGGGTTCACCATCTTGAGCAAAAAAGATAGTTCCTGAGTCTATTTAAACCAACATCATTAAAAAGTTTGGTTACCTTCGTTCCCTCTCTGCAATTGTGTGTTCCAAGATCACACAATATGCTAGGTCTGTTGTTGCAGGTGCGGCCAAATAGTCCTATCATATTGATAAAACTTTTGACGTTAGAGTTAAATTCTAATGCAATGATTACTTGGTAATAATTAATAAATATGCCTTTTTTATTAAACAAGAAACAACATTTCGTTGATATATGAAAAGATTCTGAAAGTTCAAGGAAACAACCTTCCAATAGGAGAAAATATAGAACTAACAAATCAAATAATTACCCAACCAAAACGGCAAAAATGAGAGCCCCCAGGAAAGACTAACACCTTTAAGAACGCAACAGAATAAAGAAACTAACCAACAAAAAAGAACCTGACCTAAGACCGAAAACAAAGAACCAAAGAAAATGAACAATATGATGAAACCAAAAGAAAATAACCATCAGTGACTACTCCCCAGCGGCCAGAGCAAAGCAGACAAAAACAACAATCCAGCCATTCCAAAAGCTTTCAGCAGACCCAAAAAGAAGAAGGGAGCTGCCTCACGACTGAAAACACTTTGAGCCAAAAGGACGCAAGCAGGAAAAGTCAACAAAAGAACTTCGGCCACAAAAGAACCAGCAGAACTCAACCAGCCTTCAAAGAAAGCCACAAACAGAGGAAGGATCCTAGGCCTTAATCCCATAAACCTCGAGGCCAGAACCCTTTATGAAGGAAGAAAAAGAGACTATCTTCAAGCAAACTCTTTGAAGGACCCCTTCAATAGACTCTTCAGATGAGATCTTAATATTGCTCCAAGACGATTAGAAAGTTGACTCCAAGTCAACGCTGTTCATACCCACCAGAGAATTTGCGTCTATCTCTACTTCATGCTCCCAATAATCTTCCTTATTAAGATTCCCATGCTTGCAAAAAATATGCAATTTCATTAAATGAGACTGAGGGTAACAAGCTACTCCACTCTCGCAGAAGATAGTAGAGACTGAAGAGAGTTTTGAAGTTCAAGAGTCACCCAAAATTGAGCTGTACTTAAGAAAGCTGCCTGCTAAAGAATCAGACCCATTACTTTGAAAGGGAGGATAAACAACCACCTTCTCCATGTTGTGCATCTCTATTTGGGTTCAAACCAATATTGAACGTTTCAAGCAATCTTCTAAAGCATTGAATAAGGGATAAGTTAAACCTGTTATCCAAGATGTTTTTACTTTGTATGGATGAAGGCCTCTTATTTTTAAGAGCACTGAATCATGACAGTTTTGTGCAATCATCACCTAAGCAGATGTAAAAGTGAAATCCAACATTAGAAAACACAGGAGCATGGTCCCAAATATTTGAGTGCACCAATTAAAAATGTTGAATTGTGTGTGTTTTTGCAAAGAAAAGGTAAGCCATGGAACTTGCTCAATAAAAGCATCACAAATAACTTGACTAAGATTCAATTAGATCCGAGACCAAACTTTCTTATATGTATTTTTGACAAGGCAGACATAAGACTGGTGNTTTTTTTTTTTTTTTTTTTTTTTTTTTTTTTTTTTTTTTTTTTTTTTTTTTTTTTTTTTTTTTTTTTTTTTTTTTTTTTTTTGTGCAAGAAATCAAGCTTCCGTTTAGAGAAATGAAAAAATGTTTAAGGTCATACAAAAAGAAAAGTCCAAAAAGAAAGAGAGACTCAGATCAACCATTAAATGGGAATCTGATCCAACAAAATCAACCTAAGATCATAGTAACAAAAAGGCCTAGTAACCAAGGTCCACAAGGAGGCATTGAACCTCACCACTTTCCAAACCCATCAAATGACTACTCCACCTGTCTAAAAATCCGATTGTTCTCTCAAGCGAAACTCCCTGCAAAATAGCAAATAAGCTAGTTTGCCACAATAAATGTCTTTTCCAAAAAGGCAAGCCTAGGAGCACCTCCTCAATAATAGTGTAACCATCGCTATTCCACACCAAACGTAAGTCAAAAGCACCAACCAACAAAACCTGAGAGACTGAACAAGTAACAACCCCACAACAAGTGATGCAAGCCCTCAGTTTGACACCAACAAAGAACAAACCACTGCAAGTACAACACAATGGAAGAGCATCTCTCGACACGATCCTTCATGTTGGCTTTCCCATGTAAAATCTACCATACAAAAAAATTAAACTTTGTAGAGATTTTAACCTTCCAGATGGAGGAGACAGCAAAGGCAAATTGGGGAGGGGAATGGACGACCAACAGACAAAAGAAATCATTGGAAGAGCACCCCCTAGAAGAATCGAGATCCTAAAGCCTAGATTCCCTTCTCCCTTGAAACATGTGTCGATCCTAAAGAATAGAAAGAACACCCACAATATCTAACGTCCCTCTGCCAAAAGAATCACATGACAAACCTAACGACAAAAAGGCCGAAGGATCAAACCCCCAGTAACATAGAAGCCACAAAATGAAACTTCTCATTTGAAAGATGAGACAACGTGGGAACAACTCACGAAGAGGTTTATTACCCACCCACCAATTTTTCAAAAAATAAAAACTCAAGCTCTTCCCAATACAGAATTTAACAAACGAGGAAAAAGATGGGAAGCCAAAGGTCATTGCTTTCCAGAGATTTTTATTAGGCTCTTTGGCCCTACCATCTGCAACCCACTTGAAACGTTGTGGAACTACCAACTCGTAATGACTTTGTGCCATAAGATGAGTGTTAGTTGGGCAATACTTGAAGACAACCTTAAGGATTGCTATCTTTTCCGACATAGGAGGCTTTGTATAACTGATTGATGAGGGACAATTGAGTTGACAATGCCCCTAAAAAAACCTTGTTCCAGCTAGACCTAGCTTTCTCTTATCACAGTGATTCAATGGTGACAGAATTTCAAATTTTAAAAGGTGTTTTTGAAGATCAGAATTGTGGTATGGAAGTCATGCCTCAACCAGTTCGATTTTCTGATAACTTGCAGCTAATAAGTATTCAAACAAGAACCTTGATACGCAAATTTTTTCTTTGTCGAGTAGCCAGCTATGTACTATTAAACCATCGCTATATTCATTACAGTTCTATATTTTACGTGGACATTAAACAGAAAGCACAACATTATGCAGATATACAAACGCATAAATTAAACAAAAAAAAATAGTAAATTAAAGAGGATGAAGATAATACCGATTCACTGAGAATTATCCCATGATGCAAATGTACCCCAATAGAAATCAGCACAAGTTTCATATAGTTCAATTGGACGTGAGTATTTGAACGGTCTTCTTTAGTTGTGATTTTTTTTTTATTTTTTTTTTAAAAAAAAAAATTGATTGACGAGAACGCATTCACCTAAAAGAAGTAAATTGCGATAATTATACTTCCACTTGGACGCTGTAATGTCACCGATAAGCTACAAAAAGCACAAACGACACTTCCAATGTCCAATTCCGAAACATTTGACATTAGAAAACGAAAGAAAAAAAAAAAAAGACAGATTGATATCGGCACAATTCAATCGCAAAAGCGAAAGAAACATTCATGGGCATAAGAAGCGAGACATGGTTATAAATCCCAGCCCACAACCAGGCAAAAAATTAAGCTCAGACCCGACGAAATTCCCTCAACCCACGCAGCCCAAGTCAAACGAACAAAAAATTCCAATAAAATAACTAAATAACCGAATCAAAAAATGCAATTCTATAGTAATCCAAGCAGAATTGCAAGATCCAAACGGAACGAAAAGCAAAAACCCCGTAATCACTCACCCGGAGGGTCCTGGAAGCTTCGGCAACGAGGACGGAAGCAGAGGGACCTCCATGATGCGAATAAGCAGCGGAGGAAGAGAGGCAATCAGCGACGGCCCTTCTTAACGGTTCAGGAGGCTTCTTGAGCGATGAAGATCTCAAGCGAGAGACTCCAGACAGGGGTCCCAACAGTTGGAGCCGAGAACTCCCCGGACTCCGAGAAGGACTGAAGGTATAAGACATAAGACCACAAAANAAAAAAAAAAAAAAAAAAAAAAAAAAAAAAAAAAAAAAAAAAAAAAACGAAACAAGAAGAAGAAGAAGAAGCTGAAGGAGTGAATTGAAGTTCTTGAGAGCTCGTGGTCGGAAGTGTTTTCTTCTACATTTGATACAGAATCAGAAGGAAACTGCTTGAGGCTTCGCTGCCTGTGAGAAAGTTTCAGACGAGAGACGGAGAGAGTGGATGGAAGGGAGGAAGACGAAAATTAACATTTTCTAAAAAAGAAAATAAAAATTTGGGATTTGGAATATATTAAATAAATAAATAAATATTAAATCCCAAATAATTTCTAGTTAGAAAAAATAATAATAATAATAATAATAATCTTAAAATTCGGGAGAGTGGAATTAGCTGTCGATATTGGCGAATTTTATGAGGCCTATTAGCTGGCAAGCATGCGCTTCCCTAAATTACATTTTAAAATAATAATTATATTTTATCGACTAAACTCGATTTTGCGGTAAGTAAATATAAATAAATAATTTTATTTTCTAAAGTATTTTTGTTTTCTTTTTCTTTTATATAATACATACTTTTGTGCGATAATATTTTTCTTTTTCTAAATGTATAATTATGTTTGATGTTATCTTATTTTTTAATGTAATTATTGTACCTTTTATAACATAATTCTTTTTAATTTTAAAAATTGAAATCTAAAAACAAACGAACCAAAAAAACATAATATTTACCCGTCCTCCAATTATTAAAAATAAACCAAAATTTTGTCGAATTAATCTTGATCGAGCATTTGTCCATTTGTTCTTAATCACGATTTTGTTTCCTCTATTGTTTAATTAATTATTGCGTTTCATTTTGTCTTTTAATTATTCAATTGAGATAATTAATAAATATCTATAATAGTTTTGTGTTAATACATCTAAATGTGGTAAGAGGAAGATAATATATATAGACAATTTTTATTTATATATGGATGATTATAATTTTTTATTCTTTTTATGAATATATATTTTTTTTAAGATAGAATATATTAGTGATTTTTTTTTAACTCATATGTATTTTGAAACATTTTTTAAAGTTTAAAGATCTAAATGAATAGACACGGAAGTAAGTGAACGAAGATATGAGCACAAATCTCACTAATATCTCACCAATCCCATGTTGTATGTGGCAATCAAACATCAAGATTTCGCTACGTAATGCTTTCCCTCAAGCTTCCGAGTCTATGCATGGTTTGAAATTTATAATAATGTTTTTAATATTTACCTGTTTGTGAATAACTATTGTTATTTTTGTATTTTTTTTATTCAAGTAATTTTTATTAAATTATAGATTCAACCATAAAAAAAAAAAAATGAAAGAGAAATAAACGTTGGGTTTATTTCAATTGTGGATTTAAAATTTTATGTTTAAACTTAATTTTAATATTTATTTCGAAAAATAAATTCTCAAACATTTAAAATTTTATTTTTAAGAGTTATTAAATATTAAATGTTGAAAATTAATTATAGAAATCAATAAAATTATAGTAAATACAAATATATATATACATATATATATTAAATTAACGTGCAAAATAATTTAAGAGATTTAATTTATTTATTTTGGTAATTTGTTTAATAATAGATCCATTTAACATCATGTTACGGCTGTTTAAGGATGAGAATTTCATATTGTGGCATGAAGATCTAGACTCAAATTCTAACCGTCACATTTATTTTTCTAATTTTATAAAATAAAAAAATTCTTAAAATATAATTTATTAGTTGACTGGCGATAATTCCACGTAAGAGTGGAGATCCCGGCTTAAATCTCAATAACCACTATTATTTTTTAATTCTCAAAGATATTTATTTCTCTTATTTTTTAATTTTTAAATTATATATGGTCTTAAAATTACAAGAATTATCGTAAGTTAGTTATATATATATATATTTTAAATACGGGTTTAAATTTTCAAGTTTTTGAATATCTTTTTAAGGTTTATATTTTCAAGTTTTTTAATATCTTTTTAATTTTTATCTATATTTAATAACTATAATTGACAAGGTGGCTGTAGTTTAGTGGTGAGAATTCCACGTTGTGGCCGTGGAGACCTGGGCTCGAATCCCAGCAGCCACATATTTATTTTTTAACTCTAAAATGATTTAATTATAACTAATAAAGTGGCTGGAGAGCTGCATACTTTTAACAATCATAATTTTCCATAATAATAAAATCTCTCAATAAACAATAAAACTTTATTCTATATAACCACAAAAGAATTAAAATCATACATAGAGGAGCTACTAATACTATGACTGACTATACACAAAAAGAATTACCCAAATATTAAAAATGAAGCCAGAGACGACATGTCGACGTGGGAGAGTAAAGAACAACACAATAATACACCTTACAAAACAAGAACAAAGCAACATATCAAATGGTCCAAAATCTTTTCAAACAAATTTTTTCAATTTGATCCTTAAATATTTAAAATTCTTAATTTCTCTTGATAATTTTAATAAACACACTTTTAATTTCATGTTCTAAAAATGTGCCTAATTTTTTATTTTGTATATAATAAACCAATGGAAAATTTAAGATTTAATTATACATAAAATTTATATTTATATTACTTTTAAAAAAATTAGACCACAAAATTGAAAATTAAAAATTTATTAATTTTTTTTTTTTAATTTCAATACCAAATACAATTACATAGAAAATTAAAATTTTAAAAATTTAGTAGTTATTATATATTATTTAAAAATTAATTTAATGTTTAAACTAATTAGATATAATTGAGAGTTGTTAATTTTAGATAAATTAAGGACCAAATGGAGAAAAAGAAAAAGATGAAGGACCATTAGATATAATTAGGCAAATCAAACGACATGACGCACCAAAAAATTCAGCGGTGGAGGTCCTCTTCAAGGAGGGAAGGGTTATAAATGAAAACGAGAGCCGTTGATTACGAAACAGACGACCCGAAAACCCGAAAGCAGCGAGGATAACCCGAGAAACAGGAAACCGGCGAATCCCAACGCAATCGAGATCGTGGATTGAACACAAAAGGCGCTGGTAGCCCTACACGTGTCGGTTCCCCTCAGAGTTATCAAGAGAGCCGTCCCTGCGGAGCCCGCAGAGAGAAGAAGGTACGCGAACGCCTATGGAATCAGAGCCCTAATTTCCGATTTAGACCAGAAGATAGAGAAAAGAGAAAAAAGGCAAAGGGTTAGGGTTTTGACCTGGTCATGGCCGAAGTCGAACCAGACTTGTAAAATCTCAGGGAACAGCGTCACTTCTCTCGAGATTTCCCACACGGAGGCAATCATTTCGAACAGTGAGTACACTGCAACTATGGCGTTTGCCGCGAAGACGTACCTGGTCAGGAAAGCGTTAGTTCGGTAATAGAGTGAGTTTTTTAGTAAGGAAATGTGGGTTTCCATATGTGCGGAACTACTTGTGATTCTAATTCGAAAATCTCGTCTGTTGTATTTGATTTTCAGGAGAAATACCTCGAATGCGAAGAATCGGAAAATAGGGCAAACGGCGTACCTGAAGGCGTCGAAATCGTACCAGCGAGGGGAATCGGATCCAGAGCCACGAGAGTTAGTAATCATGAAAACAGCAGAGGCAAGGGAGAAGCAGAAGGTAGACAAACGGAAGACGAGGATGAGAGAGTTGAAGCGCTTCAGTTTCTGAACAGAGACGGTCGAGTGAAAGTGATGGTGAGGAGTAGGGATTCGAGCGTGAGGCGATGGTGTGCCGCCGCCGTTACGGAGTGACTGAGGGGATCGCATGGTTGCCGTCGCCGTCGCCGTCGCAGTTTGCTACAGGTAGAGTAGTAGGTCATACATGAAATGGGGGTGAAATTGATTGTTGCAAACAGAGGAGGAATATAAGGTAAGGTTTGGATTTCCTGTTTTCCCTTTTGAGCTGTAAAAGAGAGAGAAAAAAACAGAGGATTAGGATTTTGGATTAGAGAGATGAAGGTAAGATGGGAGGTGGCGGTGGAGTCACGGGCGAGGGCAAGGGTTCCATTAGAAGAGAGGGTTGTGTGAAAAAATGAGTGGGAAATTATTCAAAGCGGCTAACAGAGAACTGAAGAGAGAGAGAGAGAGGGGCTCTGAGGACAGTGATGGAGTAGTGGAAAGTGATGGAGAAATTTGCTTTTAAATTTTTGGGTTTTCTTCTCTCTCTGGCCTGTCCCCTCCCTTCGTTAGGATAAATTTTTTTTTTTTTTTTTTTTTTTTTAAATCTTATAAAAAAAAAATTCATTGTGTCCTAATAAATAACTTCTCTTTCTTTTTTTAGCGCCGTAATATCCAATTTAATTCTATTTTAGTGTCGGAAGGATATGTTATATTTCATTTCTAAAAAATTTCATGGTGAAGTTTTTGATTGATTTAATTTAAAAAAAATATATAATATTTAGAAAAATGTTAATTGATTTAATAAAAAGTGCCCATTATAACTCACCTAACAAATATTCTTCACACTCAATTCAAATTAGGTGGTTGAAATTATTAACACAAAATAATTGCTGAATTATGGGGATGAAGTATGTGTGAATGGAAGCTAAACATGATATGGTTAAGGAAAGAAATAAGCTAGTCAAGGAAGCGCGTTTGATTAGAAGTATTGTCTATAACAATTTAATTATTATTTTTAAAATGGATGAGTTTATCAATTTTTACATGACTCTACAATTAGTAAAAATTAATTTACTGATTTTAATAAAATGAGTAATATAAAAATCTTTAAAATTTTACTATCGTCAAGTTTTGTACGGATCTTGGATGAACACACAAACTAATTATTAACGATCTAAATATACTCTCATAGATAACACATCAATTATCATTTCAAAAAATTAATAATTTGTTTCTCAGTTCGTTAACAAAAAAAAAAAAAAAACATAATTGATTGGTTGAATAATTTGAATGTTTGGCTCTATTATAATTTGATTAAAGGATAAAAAAGTACGACATTTATCTTATCTAAGTTTAATAGTTTAAAATTGAAACC
Source organism: Cucurbita pepo subsp. pepo (assembly GCF_002806865.2). Classification (NCBI taxonomy): domain Eukaryota; kingdom Viridiplantae; phylum Streptophyta; class Magnoliopsida; order Cucurbitales; family Cucurbitaceae; genus Cucurbita; species Cucurbita pepo. Next base: position 6,470,459 of record NC_036638.1, read on the forward strand.
TTATCATTTAATCACATCTAAACCTATCAACCACCGTTATCTTTTCTTTTTTCAAAAAATAAATAGTGAAACTATAAAATTTAGAAAGGTGTGAAATAAGAGTAGACGAGTGTATTTGGTCAACAACATGATAAAATATTGAACACAAAAGTCAATATAACATGAAAAGTGCCCTAAAAAACATAAGACAAAATGTTCATAATTTTGTCTAGTCTCTCTAATTTTTTTTTTTTTACAAAAAAGAAAAAAAAAACTTTATTTAAATTAGTTTATTTTCATTTTCTTCAAAAATGATTTCATTACCTAATCCGATTAGTAATAATTTTGAATGTTAAACTTTTATTCATATGGAAATCATAAAATGGTCCTAAAATAAATCTGAAAATTGAAATATCAATATGGATATACATTTTGTCTATGAGTTACAACAGAGACTATTCGAATTAAAGAAAAAAAAAAAAAAAAGGAAAGTTCATAAAATATAAACAGTAATTATAATTATGTAGCCGACATCTTCAATGTTTTTCGGCATTTCAATTTTTGTCATGTTGTCATTATATATATTTTAATTTGATCGATTCCACAATAATAAAATTTGGATGTTGGTTGAAAATTTCCGATTAAATTAAAAGAGAGAGAATCATAAATTGGAATTTTCTTAAATAGTAATTTAATAAACTCGTTTTGTATGTGTCTCCGTTTTTGTAAGTATTTAATATATTTATGATAAATTTATAAAATTTGTAAATTAATTGATATCAAACTCAAATTTAAATGGTTTAAAGTGTTACTTATAAAATCAATTATAGGAGTTTATTTATTTATTTATTTATTTTTAACTATTCTCGTCCATAATGGGTACCCCAAAGATTCATAGTAAATTTCGATAGGAGCTTATTTTGAAGCAATAACACGTTGATCTAATCGCCAGTGGAGCCACAAAGGACTATCTAAATTGATTTTTTTTTCTGGCGGTAAGCTGCAATCGATAATTTTTTTTATTTAGGATGATGTAAATACCATTTTCTTGTTCTAAATTCTAAAGGTTACAATTTTGTAATTGATGCGAAAGATTCAAAATTCTAATCGATTAAGTTAAAANGAAAAAAAAAAAAAAAACTATATATATATATATATATATAATGAATTTAATATTTTAAAATTTGAGATATAATCATATTCTACAACTTTATAAGGCTATAATAATAATAATAAATCATAGTCGCGATATAAATAAATATCCTTATTTAAAAAGCAAAAAATGGTGAGAATTGAAAATATAAGAGTTTTATATTATTTCAGATGGACAAAAATAATGGAAGCCCACGAAATTGATTTTTTATTGGTCCGACCGTTACAGTAGGGCCCAAAGTTCTTTTTTCGGCGGGGAAAAAAAGTGCGTTTATATAAAATAAAAGAAAAATGGAAACTAAAATAGTCATATATTTTAAAAAGGAAAAGGGGCATTCCGAGAATTGAACTCGGGACCTCTCGCACCCTAAGCGAGAATCATACCACTAGACCAAATGCCCTTCGTTGTTTAATTGAAACAAATTTTATATTATAATTTAAGAGTATACGTTTCCTATGTTCTTTGTTAATTATTATTTTTTATGTGGAGAATATATATATATATATGTTTTTATTTAGATTTGGATTGAATTATTGGAATTGATGTAATAGGTGAAATGAATTCATAAAGATAGGTATGAAATAGATTATTAAACCAAAGTTTAAATCCACAGTCATATACAAGCATAATAAGTATATATACGGTAAAGTTAGATCGAAAACATCGTCTATAGTAGTAAAAAAAAAAGTAGAAAAACCTCACAATCTTCGTGATTTTGAGATGGAACCTCATGTTTATCTAATATGGTGTTGGAGTTTATGAAGCCCGAATGGTTATTCGGTCAAAAATAAAATAATAATAATAAATCATTGAAGGTTACCATCTTTACTTTGTGGCGTGCTTTGATGAAGCGTGTGCAGGTTTGATGGAGTGTGTGAACTGTTGAAGGCCCAATTTTCAGAAGGCCCAATTTGGATTTCCCTAAAAAATATAAACAATCATAGAGTGATTTAATAGCCTAAACAAAAATGGTATTTATAATTATGACGTTAACAATTTTAATTCAATAAATTTGATATTGCAAGTGGCATGTAAAAATAAATGAAATAAATAATTTTAATGCCATCTTTCATTGTTAGATCCATTTCAAGTATGTTGTGCCTACGAACCCAAATAAAAAAAGACTCTTAGTGTTGACCCATAAGCTCGTGTCAATGTAGGTCTTTGACTACTAAAACAGAAAAATCAAGATCAATCAAGTTGTCGAAGGGCAAGTCAGGGTCCATTCGACAACTTGATCAATTTGATGGGTCGGTGGGTCCTAACACACATGTGGGTGAAAGACTACCTAAATTGTATTTATAAGTAATTTTTAAAATATACAAAAATAAAGTGTCAGTAATATTTAAGAAAAGTAAAATTGATGTGGATAATTAAAATGCTACAAAAAATAATTAAATAAATGATAGGGGTAAAAGTGTAATTTGGCTATGAATAATTTAATAAGAAAAAAGTTACAAATATTCCGTCTTCAAAATCAACGTGGAATCTGATTCGAGATTTGGATTCCATTATCTTCTTTCTCGTTTCCCAAAGGAGAACTCCTCTTTGACAGGTATGAATATATTTTTTTATTTCTTTTATTTTTATAATAATACTAAAACAATTCCCCAATTTATATTTTAATTAATAACAAATAATATATATAAAAAAATTAAAAAAATTAAACCCACAAAATAATAAAATATTTAATTAAATAAAAATTTGTTAATTAATAATTTGGAATTATATATGCATTTCAGTGCAGCCGTGAAAGTGAAGGGAAGTTAAAAAAAAGTCAATATATTCTATTGGAGTCATTGATAAATGACAATTAACATGTTTTATTTCACACAAATATTTGTCCGATTTTTTTAATTTGGTTCAATGAATTTGATAAATGTTCTTCAAATCTAATAATTTCGAATTTTGATTCAATGAACAAACTTGATACGTGTTTTTTTTTATAAATGTAACCGTTCTATATTCGAATTTTAATATTAAAAAAATGATTATTTCAAATTTTTTTTTAAAGAATAATCTAAAAATGACTCGGGTTTAATATATTTATAATTACCAATGAAATAAAATTTTTATTTAAAAAATTGAAGGAATGTAATAATTGATTTGGACTAAATTTCAGCTTTAATTAAAAGCATCTATTTAAATTACACATATCCACTCATGAGTCACGAGGCCCCATGCATATCACTATCTATGACCAAATTTTCCCATTTCATTATTCCCAATTAAAAAGTCAATATTTTACTATTATTTAATTAATTAAAATTTTAAATAATATATTTATTTAATTATGTGATTAGGTCAATATTACCCATGAAGCCCATGGGCTGAAATCGAGCTAAAAAAAAACCCAAATGATTTGTGGACATTAGTTCAACTTTTAAAAATATGATTAAGTTGGAATTTGTAGGGCTAAAAATGAAATGATAACCGAGAGAATTAATGCGTGGATGTTGGTAATTAAATTGGATTATAATGATTAATTCAATTACCAACCATTCAAAATTAAATGATTAAAACTTGAGGCTAAAATCTTGGTATAATAATGTTTCAAGTGAGCGGCCCCACCCCTTATCTCCGCCCTCACTTGGCCGCGACGGTGGCTGCCTCCGCCGCACCACCACCACCTTGACCCATAAATTTGAATACAACGTGTGAATTAAAGAAAGAAAAGAGGTAAAAGATAATTAATTGTTTTAATTTTGAATTTAGATAAATTGAAGGCTCACCTAACTTGATTAGGAGAATAATTATATTTGTTACACAAGGGACGCGTTGGACTTCCTTAAAGCGGGCGTACTAATTAAACTTAAATCCTAGTATTAATTTGATTTAATAGTTGCTTTTAGATTTAACTTTTCAAAAAATAATTAAAAAATGAAATTGTTACCACTAACAATTGTTTATTCATTTTACACTTTACTTTATTCACGTAATTTCCACTTAGATTATTATTATTATTTTAAATATCTTTTGACTTTGATGATACGTAAATTAATTTAAATTATAACCGATTTGAACGACATTCATTTTCGATGCTAGCATGGAGAAAGCCATAACTTCTTCAGTTTCTTCCTTGAATTCTGTCATGATCGCAGAGTCGACGAAAGAGCTATACATTGCTCACTACGGGCTCCACATGGGAGTTCAGATCATGTCTAAGTCTGAGTAGGGTTGATCATCTGAAATATTTTTGATGGCGAGACACTGTAATTAATATGATAAGAAAAAAGAAAAAGGGAAAATAGGTGAAAATAATTAAGAAGAAAACAAAACAATAACAATGGGAATAGTGGAAACAGGACGCAGAAACAAAGGTACATTCGATTGCGACACTTCCACCCACAGTATTCCCCCACCCATCAACTTTTTCTTTTTCTTCTTTTTATTTTTTAATTAAAATTTTAAAATAATAAAATAAAATATTCCTTCTCTCACCTAAAAAGCTTCATTTATGTTAGGGTTTCTCTCTCTCTCAAACCCCATGCATGCCCAAACACAGTGTTAATGAAACTTCAAGATTAAGAAATTAGGAGAGAGAAAGAAGAGAGAGAGAGAGAGAAAGAAAGAAACCCTACTTCCCCTTTATCTCTTTTCCTATCATCTTTCTTTCTCTCATCTCCGAGCAAAGTGTTTCCTGTTGATGTGATTCTCCACCATCGACACACTTTTGCACAAAAGAGAAACCTCTTCACAACAATTATAACAATACTATGGTTTTTCCTTCTTTCCCTTCCTATTTGGATCCTCCCAACTGGCAACCGGTAAGCGCCCCAATTCGAACCGAAAATTAAAAAGCTTCTGTTTTCTTAATTCTTTTTCGAAAAATATTCCGACCCTTTTTCGATCTTTTCTTGAATATACTTCGTGTTTAATCTTTTTTCTCGATTTTTGTTTCTAGTTGACGAATCAACAACCGGGAGGAAATGACACTACGCGCGATTCTAGCCAGGTTTTGTTACCTCCACCGCCTCCAGGCGGTGGTGGTGGTGGTGGTGGTGGTGGTGATGGTGATGGTGGTGGAAGTGGTGTTGGGTCGATCAGACCTGTCTCGATGACTGATCGAGCTCGGTTGGCGAAGATACCGCAGCCGGAGGCTGGCCTTAAATGCCCTAGATGTGAATCTGCCAACACTAAGTTTTGTTACTTCAATAACTATAATCTTTCTCAGCCTCGTCACTTTTGTAAGGCTTGTCGTCGGTACTGGACACGTGGTGGTGCACTGAGGAATGTTCCGGTTGGTGGTGGTTGCCGGAGGAATAAGAGGACCAAATCCCGGAATCGGTCCAAGTCTCCGGCGGGTGGTGAACGTCAATTATTAGCTGGATCAGCTAATTCCACTGCTGGGGTTTCACTTTCAACTCCAACCCATTTGCCCTTTTTATCTTCTTTGCATAATTTCACCAATTACGGCCTTAATTTGGGTATAATTCCGCCACAACCTCCTCCAACAAGTGGTGGCTCCACCACCGGAGGAGCAGATGTTCATGAATTCCAAGCTGACCATTGGAGATTACAACCACCACAACCACAACAATTCCCTCTCTTGCCTAATGATCAACAACCAAATTTGCTTTACACTTTCGAGCCACCAGAAGCCACTGCGACTCGCTATAATCTCGGCTTGTTCTCAAGATTAGGGATCGAAAACGACGTCGGAATGACAACAGAAGCCGAGGCGGTGAAGGTGGAGGAGAGTAAAGGGATGAACTTGGGGAAGAATTTTCAGTTCTGGGTCGGTGGCGGTGGTGGTGGTAGCGACGTTAGTGCATGGAGTGGCAGCGGCGGCGGAGGCGGCCGCGATCTTCATGGCTTCACCTCATTGAGACAGTAAATTTTCTCAATCCTTTCCAAATTCTTGTTTTTTTTTTCATTAAAATTCTCACTATGAACAAGAAAAGGAAAGAATTGAAACCAATGATATCACATTAAAGGGTTTCCAATGCTGAAATGTGACTCAAAAGAGACCAAAGAAAGTGATGATCAAAAAGAAAAAAAGAGAAAATATTGATGGACCAGTCTAGGGTTTCAGGCTTTCTAAGGGTTCTTTTTCTTTTTCAACTTTAGAATTTGGATGGTGTGGTTTATTAATTACTATAGGTTTCTCTTATATGTATATCATTGGGAAGGTAGTCTTTTGTAAGTTAGGGGTGACAATATATTTACAACAATGACCTATATATATATATATTTATATATTATCATGTTTAATGTTATAACATTAGGGTTATGGTTATTGTACTTGAATTGGTGGTTTGAGTTTTTGATTTTATGCTTCATATTGTCCGTATGTGTTCTCTAATTACCAATTTGGACATAGCTTAGCTGATTAATGGTATATATTCGTGATCATAAGGTTAGAAGTTCAAATCGTTCGTTCGAAAGAGGATAGAAGTGTTGAATAAAGTGTAGTATTGTATTATAGAGATTATGGGGGAGGGAGTTTGTGATATGAATGGTATAAACTAAAAGGTGTTGGATTGTGTGCCCATACTTAGATTCCTTTGCTTTATGAAGGTAAACTTTCTTTCTGGTTATCTGTTAAAAGCTCCAAGTAAGAGACCACATACTCATAATTCATTTGCTACCCTAATGAATAAAGTTGGTAACTTTTTTCGAGTTCAACAATAATAGCACGTGGAGTTCGAGAATTCAAATTTGAGCTTCTTAATCGAAGCTAAATCATTTGAATCATATACTCGGTTGACAAAGTAAACATTTTCTTATTTGTTTAGGCTCCATTTCGTAACTATTTGATTTCTTTTCCATGAGTCTTCGTCGAAGCATATTTTTTTTGTCTAGTTTTCAACAATTAGCGTGCAGTTTGGAAAAATACTCGTACTAACATAACAAAGAAAACTATTGGTGAGATGCAATGTTCATAAACTTTCGTTTTGAAAAACCAAATGACGATCAAACGAAACTTCAGCTATTCAAAATTTGAAGGTTTACCCATTATTGATGATGATGTGTTAGAAGTTTATAAGAAGAGTTATGAAGTATGAGGTGAAAAGAAGGAGAGCAATGAATGATTATGAAATTATAAGAAAATTGACCAAAAAAAGAAAAAGGCAACAAAATTCCACTCAAAACCATGCAAAGAGTACAGAAGTTGAAGTTGAAGTTGAAGTTGAAGTGGGAGTGTAAAACGAGAGAGAGAGAGAGAGAGAGAGGTGGGCACATGGTCAAAGCTGAGTAAAAAAGCATAAAAATTCCTCGGATTCTGTCTGATTCTTTGTCTTGTTTTTGTCACTCTCTTTACTTCCATTTTGAATCATTCAACACAATATAAGGCTTTTCCCTATGCCTTTCTACCTCATTTTTATCATTTTTTTTTTGGGTACCATTCCTTTGTAACTTGGAGAAACGACAAAAAAAAAAAAAAACGTAATATTACAACATATATCTCAAAATCAAATTTTCCATGTTGGGTATGGTAAAGTTTTCGACTTTATCTCTAATGTATTTGAAATTATCCGTTTGTTAATATTACGAAAGGATTATTAGTAAAAAGTTGATATTTTGATTGAGGATTATCAGCTAAGTTATCTCCATATACGAATATGAGTTAAATCTGATTCGTGCGAGGCGAAATTAGTAATTTTGAAATAATAGGGACGAAAATGGGAATATGTGAAAAGAGACATGAAAATGAAGCAAAACAAAAATAGTGGAGGGGGCAAAAGGCAATTTAAAGAAAGATGACTAGAAAACCGGAAGGTGGTGTGGCCAAGAGGCACAGGGGACGCGTTCTCGTGGAACCGGTCTGTGTTGCCTTTCATTAAAGATCCAACGGTCCACATTCAATCTCCTTTCCTTCTTCCATTCCGTCTTCTTCGTTTCCCTCTTTAAATGCTTCTCTCTTTCCCTCGCTTTCTTTCTCCCCTTCATTTCTCCATTCTCTCGCATTGCATTCCCAGAAGGTTCGGTTCTTCTTTATCCGTTGCCTTGTTTTGTTTGTTTGTTGTGCATTTTGATGATTTTGTTTTGTTTCGTACACGTCTGATGAAGAATGAACGAAAATGGGAGGAGGAATGACAATGTGGGGGATATTTTGATTTATTTCTGTTTTTGGACTTGAAGATGCCTGTGTTTTTAGATTTTGGTTGATCGTCCAAGCGTAATGACACCTTGATCTCTTGATCGTCTTCTTTTCATTAATTTTGTGTAATGGTTCGTCTGGCGGATCATTTGTCCATTGATCCTCTTGAAAATCGCTAAGAAGTGGAATATGTATATTATTAAGCCCTTCTAGAATGTATGTTACTGTTTGCGTGAGTATTGACAAAAGATCCATGGGATGGGATAGTCTTATGCAGATGTTTCTTTTTATTGCAATTTGAAGGGATAGGGTATCTTTTATATCCAAGTATAACCAATTAGATAACTCGACTTGGTTAATTAAGTAGATAAATGTAGGAGTCAACAATTCTGAGTGAGTTACCTTGGCAATCAAACGTAAAATGTCGAGCGATGGTTGGCCTATGAGAATAGTTGAAAGTGTACACAAATTGGCCTAAATACTCTTGGATACATATATACATATATATATGAAAGGATGTATTTGATCTTTAATTTTCCTCTCTAAGTTTATTATTGGTACTTGCATTTTCTTCTAGCAGGTATTAGAAGATGGCAGATTCTGAGGACATTCAGCCTCTCGTATGTGATAATGGAACGGGAATGGTTAAGGTACAGAGTAACAAATTATACATTTCTTAACACATTATCTGCAGCCATTCTTTAATTGGCCGTGAACTCAATGCTGTTTTTTGTGCTACTCTCCAGGCTGGGTTTGCTGGAGATGATGCTCCAAGAGCTGTGTTTCCTAGTATTGTAGGCCGTCCTCGCCATACAGGGGTGATGGTTGGCATGGGCCAGAAAGATGCTTATGTTGGTGATGAGGCTCAATCCAAGCGTGGTATTTTGACTTTGAAATATCCAATTGAGCATGGTATTGTTAGCAATTGGGACGACATGGAAAAGATTTGGCATCATACTTTCTATAATGAGCTTCGTGTTGCCCCAGAGGAGCACCCAGTTCTTCTAACCGAGGCTCCTCTTAACCCGAAGGCCAATCGTGAGAAGATGACTCAAATCATGTTTGAGACTTTCAATACTCCGGCCATGTATGTTGCCATTCAAGCTGTTCTGTCCTTGTATGCAAGTGGTCGTACAACTGGTAAGAAGTGTACCCATTTGAGTCATTTGTATGCATGTGATCTTGGTCTAACAGGGTCCCTGCGTTTGTTTTTGAAGGTATTGTGATGGACTCTGGTGATGGTGTCAGTCATACTGTTCCTATATACGAAGGGTATGCCCTCCCACACGCCATCCTTCGTCTTGACCTTGCAGGCCGTGATCTCACAGATAACCTGATGAAAATCCTCACTGAGCGTGGGTACTCCTTCACCACAACTGCAGAGCGGGAAATTGTGAGAGATATGAAAGAAAAGCTGGCATATATTGCCCTTGATTATGAACAGGAGATGGAGACATCCAAGACCAGCTCATCGGTCGAAAAGAGCTATGAACTGCCTGATGGACAGGTGATCACCATCGGCGCAGAGAGATTCAGATGTCCCGAAGTTCTTTTCCAACCCTCCTTGATCGGGATGGAAGCAGCAGGCATACATGAGACAACATACAACTCTATCATGAAGTGTGATGTGGATATCAGGAAGGACCTGTATGGCAACATTGTCCTATCTGGTGGTTCCACCATGTTCACGGGCATTGCTGATAGAATGAGCAAGGAAATCTCCGCCCTTGCCCCTAGCAGCATGAAAATAAAGGTGGTGGCGCCACCGGAGAGGAAGTACAGTGTCTGGATTGGAGGATCCATCTTGGCATCCCTTAGCACCTTCCAACAGGTTGGTTTTTTTTATACTCAAGCATGATGCTCATTTACAAGCCAAACTTGCCAACTACAAACATTTTTTTTTAACCCCTTTTGGATTGCAGATGTGGATTGCCAAGGCAGAGTACGATGAATCCGGACCGTCGATTGTGCACAGGAAATGCTTCTAAAGGAAGAAGAATAGGAAGATTCATTGGTGGAAGAGGTGTGTTCTGATACGGAAAGGAAGCTTGTTTTAGCCCCTCCTCTCTTTGGCTTTAGCGTTGTTTATTCCTTCTATTATTCAAATTTTGAGAAGGCCCTGCACTTTTGATTCATAAAATACTTCAAATTCTTTCAATAATTCTGTCAACTTTTTTTTTTTTTTACAATTATTTTCCCTCAAGATTTATCTCTCAATCTTTGAAGGGATAGGGCTTTAGAGGGGTTTTAGATTTATGTGGGTTTTGTTTTTACTGATTTAATGTCTACAAAATATGAAGTTTATGATGATTTTCTTTTTATTTTTCTTTTTCTGAACCAATTATGTATGTAATATATAATTTTATCGAGTAGTACTTGATAAAATATTATTTATCACACTTATTTTTTATTCTTTAAGAACCTCTTGATGGACTTTGTTGATTCTTTTGGTCATGTATTAATGTTCAAATTTATCCACTCCGCCCAACTTAATTTTAAAATCTAGTAGGAAATAAATTCATTCAGCCTATTTATTTATTAGACATAAAATAATAATAATAATAATAACAACAATTCAGTTTTTAATTTAAAAAATTAGGCTTATTCTCACAGTTTTTTACTATTTAACTTTAATTTTTAAAAAACAATTAAATTTATAGCTAAATTTCAAATATCTAAATAAAAATAAAAATTTTATTTTCTTGACATAGATTAAAAAAAAAACCCTAAAATTAAATATTGCCTACAGATTAATTTCTCAAAAATTATTAGAATAGTATATTTCCAATTCTATATTTCATATGGTAAGTTCTGTGGCTTATGTATATATATATATTAATAATAAATAATTAAACAAATAAAAAGAAGGTTTAGATTCCTGCAGTTACTTTTGGCGTCAATTATTCATTGCTTGATATCAGTTCTTCAGTAAACTCTTCATTTTTTAATTTTTAAAATAAAGAAGTAAAAACTCTAAAAAGGGATTTCTTATTTCCATCGTAAAAAATTTTAGGGAAGATTTTTGGGTTTCCCCATGCTCTGAAGATTATAAAAAGATAAAATATAGCAGACAAAATTGGATTTGACAACTTGGGAAATTAAATCAATATTTCTTTAGAACTTCGACATCAGATTCATAAGCCGGTATGAAAGTATGAGTAAAAGTTTTTCACATCCCAATAATTCTACATAAATGAAATGGTCAGGCTGTGGCTTGCCTAAGCAAAAGCTGACACAGTATGAAATATTGCTCAACTAACATTTCGTGTGCTCGTATTTGGTCCTAAATGAAATCATTGATCACCGAGATTACTGTGGTTATTGCCTTATCGGACAATCGAAAAGGTTATGTATGAACTCTCCACATACCTGTCCTATATCCCATAGACATGAGAGCCAGCTCCCAAAGCATGTTGGGTATGCTCAATGGATTTACCTTCGATCCAGGGATTTCGGACCAGTTCACAGATATTTCAACCATCGGAATGTGAAATCGTTTGCAGAGATAAACAATCTCGACATCGAAGCACCATCTGTAAAAAGTGCACAACAAAGTCAGTTCCATGAACAAGATATGCAAAATATAAAGCGTGCACAGACAAATGACTTGAATTTGTCTTCTTAACAGTATTCAATGACCACATACAGTAATGAAACAAGTGGAGGAAAAATGAGCATCAAAGTTTCATCATAGACACCAGTCTAGACAGAGACCACAATAAATTAGTATGTAAGGGCAATGGAGAAATAAGCATTATTTTTCTGTCAATGTGATGGCTTGCTTTGTCGTCCAAATTTTTACGTCATTTAGGTCTTTTCCTTCAAAGCTCAAATGTACGGTCTAAGATTCTGTAATAATAGAGTCAAGAAGGACAACACTTTACCTCCTCCTCATCGAAAAGGAAAAAAAATAACAAAATAACAAAACGCAAAAAGAGAGAGAAGACAAAGCCCTGAAATGATGGATGCTATCTCAAAGTTACCAAGTTATCATAAATAGCAGACACAAAATCAGAACAATATCAGTTCAGCAATGCTATTAGAATCTGGATTTTGAAATTGAGGAGCACGGACAAATTAGGTCGTGCAGGATTCATCTACCTTTTCAAACGAATATTTGTGAAAAGCTTTCTTGCTGCAGATCTTGTAAACATCTTGAAACCACACTGTAAAACGTGAATCAATCAGTTATCACCGAGAAGATCACTAACTAAAATCAATTATCTTCACTTGAGAAAATAGTATCTATTGTAATATATGGTATCCATGTCAAACTAGAACCAGTAAATGATTAATATCTGCAGGGAAGCACAAATCACCTGGGTATCACGTATTCCAGGACCGGCAGTTAAAAGAACCACAAGATGGAAACCTTTCATCAAGAAGTTACGGTACATCTTTCTCTGAAAAATATGGGAAATAGTTCAGATTAAAGCAAGGAGGAATGATGAGATGGCTCAGCCTGGACAATCCTTTGCGAACCCCAAAAAAGTAACATTATATATACATGCACCGTCTCAGCCTAGACAATCCTAAGCAAATTCAAAATAATAACATTATGTACATGCTGTACGTATATGGATGAGAAACCATGTTTTCATTAAGATGAATGAAAGAGAAACAGTACAACGAACAATAATTATTCCTTTGATTTGGCCTAAATAAAATACTTAACTGTAGCTAGAGCCTTTTCCTCCAAATGAGCACGAGAACCAAAAGCAGCAACCGGGATATCAGAAACTCTAAAACTAGAACCACTAGATTCCTTTTTGGCAAAGGCATGAATCTGGAATGTCATAAAGTAGTCCTCAATAGCTAATATTGGAAGTCTTGTGCGCCCAAGGCAAAACTTTAAGAATAACAGTCCAGTAAAATATCAACAGCTTAAAAATAAGAATGAAGATAACCTGATTTTCAAGTTTTTCTAGGTCATTAACTTTGGTTGCTCCATCAGCGTCCAACATTAAAAGTAATTCACCACGTGAATGCAACATCCCCTGTTTAACAATGCTTCCGCAGAGACTAGAGATTTCAATGGATTGTTGCCAGAGAATGTAACATCAGAAACTGATAACAAATAACCTGCTTAGAATGGACTCACTTTTCTAATCGCTTCTCCCTTTCCATGATTTCTTCCAAGAAGGATAACCCTCACATTGTCAACTGAGAACTTCTTGGAAAATTCCCGACCAACTCTTTTTGTCCCATCTATGCTTCCATCATCAACAATGACCACCTGATCAAGTTTTCATCAATTTCAAAATTAAAGAATCGGAGAGTAGACCAAATATATTCTACATTCTGAAATGACTCTGTCATTAGGTTAGAAAGAGCATGATAAATCCTCGGTATTCTTCTATAATAGGAGAAAGAAGCCAATAAAACCAGTTAACTGAGCTGAATGATGGGAAGGAAAGAAAAAAAAAAGAGAGGTCCACATTCAACTGGGTATTGAACCGGGTAGCTAAGCACTGCTGAAGGAGTGAGAGGACATCATTGGCCACCTTGGGAATTGGGTGGAGATGAAATTAACTGAACCAAAATGAGATCCGGAGTGGAAAGTAATGCCAATTTGTTAAAGAAGTTGGATGGGGAGGGTTCAGTGTCACTTGCATACTATTTGTTTCATATTTAGCAATAGCCTTTTTAAAGAAAGATCAGAGAGTTCTATCAAAATTTCATCAACGTGATAATACATACTAAGAAATAAGCCTTAATAGATAGACAAGTTAAATGTATTCTGCCATATTAAATACATCGATCTCATGATGTTTGTTCTTACTTGAGAAAGGTATTCAGGCAGGAGAGAGGACATTAACATGAGCCACAGCTTATTTAATTATTTTTTCCCATACATATCAAGAAAGGCACTAGACCATAGTTCTAAAAATGGGAAATATTTTTTGTCATGGAAAACAAATTATTTCCAGTACCATGAACGTGAACTACCTAACAGAAAGAAGCTCACTCCCAATTCCTGACAAGGACTCTCACCAAACTGGAAGGGGAAAGACTATGTCTCGAGGCACAAAATTAGAAAAGACAATTTTAATAGTTTTATAAGATCAGCAACACGTTCCACAAGATTCAGATTCAAACAATTATTTTATTCTTCAAGAAGCAATGCACAACATTAAATCAATGCAGAAGATTAAGAGATGATCTGTACCTCGTATGAGAATGATTTATCCTTTGCTGCACGTTCTTGAAGATAACTACAAAACAAACACGGCAATAATATTGTGCATAAATTGTGCAACCTTTTTTAAGTCCTTCAAGAACAATAATCTAATAGTAACCAAGTGCACCTCTCTGAGAAATTGCCTACCTTATCTGCTAAAAAATTATATGATTAAGGTCTAAAGAAGATTCAACAAGAGATCAAGTATGTGATACTGATTTATGAAGATAAATTTTATTCAGAAATGGTTAATAATCTTTCTAGATTTGAGGCACCAATATTGGTGCGGACGATTATGGCCAACGTATAGACTAAAAATGTAAAGCAGCTTCCAATTATTTGGAAGTTTTGATGAATTTTTTTTGAAACTTTCCAACTAAAAGCAAAAGAAATCCGAGAGATTCAAATATGCCTTGATAAGTAAACAAGATTGTTCTTTTGATATGTCATAATCGTCTCTGAAAAAAAGGTTCATGAATATGATCCAAATGGCATAAATCAGCTAATGCTCGAGGGGGAGGGGGTGAAATTCACACACAGTTCCCATTCAACTTACTCAATGGTTTCTTGCAGAGCACCGGGAAGCCTCTGCTCTTCATTATATGCTGGAATAACCAAAGATATATACTTCTCAGCCGGATCAAAGATGGAAGGACAAGAAACCTACATAAAACAACAGAAATATAAATTCCAGAATACCTCATTCCGGATTTCAATCAGACTGACAACATAACAAATCGCATACATTATCAACTTCCTGCAGTAGATCTCAAATGATACATACAGAACGTTAACAAAACATGCGATCGAATCACTAATAATTGGTATCAGAGACTGGAAATACCTGCGTCAACGTATTGGGATCCTCAAAGACCGCAGGAGCTTCAACGTGGCTATTAAGATTCCGATGGAGAAAAATCCAATCAGATACAGAACCAAGAAATTGAACGACGGAAGATCAGATGAATGCAAGGAAACGGGAGAAAGAAATCAAAATGCGGAATCGTAAACCAGATGAGATTTAAGGATGAGGAAATGGAAATTGAACGTACGAGTGGTTAAGCCTTCTTCTGTTAGCTTCGAAAATAATAGCGGAGAGTAATCCACAAGCTGCAACGAGAAAGAGATAGATGAGAACCTCCATCAAAGACCACAGAGACGCCATCGTTGCTCTCAGAGTTCCCCTCCTCCCAAAGGCGTCGTTTGGTGCCTGCCGGTACCGTGTTGCTAAATGAATAATATGCACAATTTAAATATTAAATATAAAAATACATTGAGTGTTAACAACAAAGCCCGTCTAGCTCAGTTGGTAGAGCGCAAGGCTCTTAACCTTGTGGTCGTGGGTTCGAGCCCCACGGTGGGCGTATTATTTTAATCTTTTTTTTATTTTGCTATTTATACTAAAAAATTTGTTATTTATCCCTCTATTTACAAAATAAGAATAATAAGAATAATAATAATAGTTTTTTATTTTATTAACTAAATTTAAAAAAAAAAAAATAACCCTTGAGTTTTAAGGTTCAAAATGTCTTAAACTTTTGTTATAATATGAATCTATAAAACGATGGGATGAAAATGAAGCCTAAAATAAGATGACGATCTAAATAAAAATTGAGACTCGAACATTGTCGCACGATCCTACGTCACCACCACACATGTTCAATGATTCAAATTTCATTTAAAAATCTAATAATTTTTAGCATTTTTTAAGCCCCTAAAAAATGTCATGAATAGTATTCTTTTTATAAATTGAAGATATTAACAACGAGTTGAATTGTTTTCATATTAACATTTTTTTAGATCAAAATTTAAAAGTGGAGACTTAAATCTCAAACGACATATATATCCTAATTAGATAACCACCCTATCGATACATCCAATTATGCAAACTCAATTAATTTTATTGTTACACCCAACCAAACATATCCTTATAAGACAATGAAAAAAAAAAACGTAAAATTCTGATAATTTTGTAAATTTTTATATTTTTAATAAATCATTTTCCATAATTGGAAGGGATATTTTTTAAATAGTTATATAATATTAATGTAAATAATTAAATAATAATAACCATGTGAGATTATTCCAAAACAAATAAATAATTTATTTTATTTTACAGAAACAGAAACTGGAAGCTGCGCAACACGGGTCTCAAAATTAAAGCGATTTCCTTGAAATTATAAACACATTTTAAAATATTTGTCTCAATGTTCTGAAAGTTGTTCAGTTATTATTATTATTATTATTTTAATATGGAATTGGAGATTCCTCATAATTTAACAAAATAAATAAATACCTAAAAATTAAATTCTTGCTTATTTATTGCTGTCTACCCCCTTAAAAAGAAGTATTTACATAATTGGCACAACATAAATGCCTATTTCTCAAATACACCAAGTTCAAATTTTTACACACTACCAAAATCATACCCAAATTAAATTCAAATATAACCACTAAAATAATTTATTTTTATTTAGGTTAAATAACTTTATTTATATGATTTTGACTGGTCTTCAACCAAATCAAAATGGTGATTAATGATTTAAATTAATTTAATTATGGAAGTTTACTATATTAATTTAAAATTTAAATTTAGACCAACTAAATTTTTACACGTTTTTAAATATTTACTAGTAAATAAAAACCTCTAAATTTAATAGATAAATAGAATATTTGAGATTCGAATTTCTAACAGCACACTTAAGAGAAATATCGAGAAATATAATGATGTGATAATAATATCGAACTCGTTGACTCAAACATAAAATAACTATACATAATACATATATTTTCGATCAAAATGTGAAGGAAGAACGAAAACTCCACTTTAATTGATGATTTAATTGCATTCTTTCCCGAGAAAATGACCATTGATACGAAAATCATAACTACCAACATTGTTAAGTGTATCATTTTCCAGGTAAAAGATTAGAATCCAATCTAACTCATCAAAAGGAAGGGGGGAAAGTTGCAGGAATTGAATCTCAAACAATAAATTAAACTTTAAAATTAAATAGAAGATCGGAATCGGAGATCAATTTTGGAGGAATTCAATGAACAACGGCCACCGGCGGCGTTGTAAAGTTGTTGTTGCTGTTGCCGCCGCCGCTGCCGCCGCTGTCATAACTAATGTTTCTCTGATTCGGCAAGGCAAGCATAGCGGTGTGGTCCAAGAAATCATTGAGCGCAGTAACCGCCTGCAAAATTGTGTTTAAATCATCGGCGGCGGAGAATCCGAAGCAGCCTTTTTCGCGGACCGCATAGATATAAAAAGTTAGGCATCCTTTTCTATATTTAAATCTAGCCATCTCGCAGCCGCTGAGACCCCGAATCAGCCGCCGATTCGCCTCGCCAAGTGGGATTTCCACCGGCCAAAGACGGCCAGCGGCGACTTTTAGAGCCTCCGTTGCGAAAACGAACAGAATCACCTTCGATTTCTTGGTGCCGAGGCCGAGAGTCAGAGTATGCCAAGCGTGGTGCGCTAAAATAGTGAAATTCGTCGGGAGGAACGCGGCGGTGGAATTGAATGGAAGACGGTTGCTGTCGTGGTGCGGTGGTAGAGAGAGGAGTTGGAGAAATTCTATAGTCCAAGCTCGCCGGATTGTGAAGGATTTAACGACGAATTGACCGCCGAATCGGAGGCCTTTGACGGCAGCGGAAGGCTTGAAGGAGAAATCTGAAAGTGGTGGATTGGCGGTGGCGGCGCCGGGTTGGTGGTGGTGCTTTTGCTTCTTGTTATTGTTCTTCTTCTCTCGATCTTCCATTTCTTTTTTCTTCGTTTGATTTGTCGGTGGCTTTTGGTTTTGGTTAAGGCCTTTTCTTTTGTTTACAATATTTGGGGTCAAAACAAAACCGCCTCTGTCTGCAGATAATTATATAATAATAATATCAAATAAATAGATTTTAAAATATATCTTTAACTTTTAAATTATTTTTTATTCTAAAAAAGATAAAAATAACTTCAAACTCAATTACATACTTAATTGAAAGTAAATAGGTAAATTTAAAAATAATAGGAGTAGAAAAGTATTTAAAAAATAATAATAATTGAAATGTTAGGACAAAATTTATATTTCGCAATAATAATATATATATATATATTTTTATGTACTGGATATTATTATATAAAAAGGTAGATTTGGAGGAAGATGTGCAGCTTGTATTATTTTTATGAAATAATAAACAAAAACATTAAAGTCTTGTACCAAGAGTATTCAACTTTGAAAATTAATTATATTTATTTCACAAAAATACAATTTTTTTTATTCCTTTTATTTTTATTGTTTATCGTGGTGTGTGGCAAAGAAGATCCCATCCCTAAGTATGGATAGAAACTTTATTCTCCATTTTAATTTTTATAATAAAGATAAATATAACTTCGAGGGTGTTTGTAGGATTCCATAATTTGATCGAACCATAAAAGTTGGGTTGTCTTAGTTTTTTAAGGTTTGGATTAGGTTCAATTTCTATAGAAAACTAAAAGTTCGATTTTGGCTTCAGAATTGTCATTTTTTTTTTTTTTGATCAACAGGACTAACCCGAAAAATAAGATTATAACCCTAAACCCAACTCCATCGCCTATTTTTAAAAGAATTAAGAATATTTAAAATTTATAATTAATGTTTTTAGTCATTTTTTATTGCCTTGCCAAAATAATTAACAATATTTAAAATTTATAATTAATGTTTTTAGTCATTTTTTATTACCTTGCCAAAAGAATTAAGAATATTTAAATTTATAAATAGTTCTAGCTCATTTTCTTTTGGAGTTCTGAGTTCTTGAGTTCTTTGTAAGATATTTGAGAATTTACCAATAAGATATTTGAGAATTTACCAATCTATTTACACGACTAAATTTATGGCAGACACTCAATTTAGGGCATGACACGACTAAATTTAGGGCATGACTTTGATACCATGTTAGACGAACACGACTCTCTCCAATGGTATAGCTCTCATGACTTTGCTTTGGCCTTCCCCAAAATGCCTCATACCAATAGAGTTAGCATTCCTCACTTATAAACCCATGATCCTATTTTTAAAAGAATTAAGAATATTTAAAATTTATAATTAATGTTACGTCAGTTGTGAGAATTTAAAAAACTATTCAATATTATATATTATTGTAAAAACAACTTATATATAATCAATATGCTTAAATCATGGGTATCTTTTAGTATCTAATAACTTGTATATATAATATTATATAATTGTTTTCGGGTTAGTCATTTAATATAGTTTAACTAACCAATATACCCAGTATCAATTTATCTCCGTAATTTAATTTTATATTTTGAATGATGTTCTTAATTTTTTTTACAATATCGGAGCTATCAAATCGATTCATCGTCGAGAATTGAATAGTATAACATAGGAAGATCTTTTATCCATACCGAATTCAAACAAAATGGGATTCCTGATGCAATCAAGAATTTCTGTACTTTTTTTTTATTTCTAATTTTTTGCATTCTTTCTTTTCTATAATCTACTGCCCTCTTGTCCAATGCAATTATCTGATGAAGTCTCATCAGACTACCTTTACCCTCACATTGTTTATAAACAAACTCAAGCAAACAATAGCAGCGAAATTCAAAAAAGGAAAAGGAGGTAGGTTCGAACTAAACTCCTTCCTTTTTTTGTACTGATCAAATCTTCTTAAAAAAAAATAATTAAACTAAACTTAAACTTTCAAAAATTATTAATTCCCTCACTAAGACAGATAGATGGGGATCCTTGTTTGTATTAATATTCTCTTTCCTTGAATTAGTAGTGGGACGTATATATCACTCACCATATCACATTCTTCGACGAAAAATTTAAAGATTAGAATCGAACAATATATTAAGATGAACACATAGAACGAGATTGATACTTAGTTTTCATAAGTTTTCATAAGAATACAATTAATTACAATAAAGAGAAAATAAATAAAGAAGAAAGAAAAAAAAAAGTGTATGCAACTTTATGTGGTCTCATAGATTCCTCTCATACGTCCGCCCCGTATGCAACCGAAATCCCTCGTCCGCCTCTAGGGCTCGATCACTCAAGAAATGTACACACAGCCGCCGTGACCTGCATCAGATAACCACCGCTGTTAGCACAGTTAATTGGATTAGAAACTGCAATCAGAAGAAAATTAGGAAGCGCACTTACTTGGATTGACGGTGGTTATAACGCCGGTGTGACTGAAATCGCAGTTGAAATCGTTGCGACCGGAGGTCTGATAATAGGAATTCATGGCAAAAGAGGCGTGGGATCGGATATCATTCGGTAGAAAACACGCGCCGCCGGCTTGGATTGGACGGCAGTCGATGTTCGAGCTGCAAACGTAGTCGATGTTCTTCTGTAAGGCTTGGACGGATGCGTCGGATTTGGGGACGCACCATTTCTTCCCCGACGGCGCCACCGGTTTGGGTCCACCTCCCCGACCACCACGGTTCTGTAATTTACAATCCGATCTGATTAGTAGTAGTTATGTTGTAATTTAAAATGAAATGGAAGTATAGAGACTAACCCGTCCACCGATCATGATGTTGGGAACATCATAAACCGGAGTAAAATCCGGGTAAAACAGTCCCCAATTCCGCTCAGCGGTCGGACCGGGTTTAAGATTTTCATTGAACAGAGCAAACAAATAGGTCTCGAATTTCCTGTTGGGCATCAACGGAGTTCCTTTCCCCGAATTGACATGCCAAACCAAGTTCCTGTGGAAAGTAGCAGCGTTGTTGGTGCTACAAGCGACATAGTCGCAATTGGTAGGCCACCCGGTTTCGCCGATGACCATCTCGACGTCGGAGTAGCCGATGTTCTTCATGGCGGAATAGAGTGCGTCCATCATGGCGTCGAACATGTTGGTGTAGGTGATTTTAGTGTACTTGTCGTAAACGCCACGGTTTGGTCCGAATAAGGCGTAATTAGCCATGTTGGGTGAGTAGCCGAAGTAGGGATATGGGTTAACCATGAATGGGGCCTTTGTTTCTCGCAGGAATTGGAGCATTGGTCCGAAGATGGCTCGGTCGTACCCTCGCCTAAACCGCCCCATGCTTGGTGGCTCCGAGATTGAGAGGATGGCTAACGAATGTGGGGATGTCACCTACAAAAGCTCCAAACGATGCCGTTTTATAATTTGACAACGCATTTATATTTCTTTACCTCCTTTAAATATTTTCATTTGTTTTTTTTATATAATTATTTTAATTCTTGCTTTATCGTTGTTATTACTTTTTTAAAAAATAATTGTTTATCAAAGTTTTAAATAGTTTTGATAAATTTTAGAAAATAGTATAATTAAAATAAGTCAAATGTAATGGCATTTTAGAAAAAAGTGAAAAGTCTATAATACCTACCAAATTTGAAATGTATGTTAATTATTAACTTATGCTCTGATTACTTACGATTTTTAGAGTTAGCATGCCTAATTTAGAATTAGGAATATGTGAAAGAAATGTAATTAAAATTTTAAATATTCGCAAAAGAAAATAAAAAGTCATTTAAAATCCATAGTTAAAATTAATNTCAAAAAAAAAAAAAAAAAAAAAAATCATCATAACCTAACAGCTATAAAACGGCTTTATTTATTTATTTATTTATTTTTCTCACCGGCTTAAAAGAAAATGAGGTATAATAAATACGCATTATTACCTTAATGTCCGTAATTCCGGCGAGAACCAGAGCTCGGTGGAGCGATTTCATGGCGGGAACAAGACGAGCGATCAGGGGCTTATCGTTAGTGTGGATGATTTCATTCCCCACTGCAATGTAATGAATCCGCGTCTGAGGATGAAACGGCCGAATATGGGCAGCGACCCACTGGCGAGCGGTGGCCAGATCCGTCAGGCCGGGGATCTCGCCGTTGCCGACTGTCACCGTCACCAGAATGCCGGAGCCGGCGAAAGCTCGCAGGATATCCGGATTCGTATCGAAGATCTTCACGCGGTCGATTTTGGTTTTTGTTTTGATGAAGTTCACTACCTCCGCCGGCGGTCGGAGGTTGTTTGCCAAAGTGCCGTAGTTGACACCGATGGCGACGGCGGCGGTGGAGATTTGGAGAAGGATAAGAAGCGCCGCGAAGAGACAGTGGAATGCGGCGGCGGACATGGTGGGACGAGGGTGGATTAATGGGAGTGGAGAGAAGAGAGGATTACTGAGACCGATTCTGAAACAGCGGAAAGTGGAGAATATTTATACAGCGATACGAACACGGAAAAAGAGAAAGCGTTACGAAGGTGGTGGTGGTAACCAGTGGTTGTCAGGCTTGACGAGACGGACCAATGAGATATTGCCAGGTCATTAAATCTGAGGTGGAAAATTGATGGTGTTGAGTAAAAAAAGATGACCGCGGGTGAGGGTAAGATCCGAAGATAACGGCCGTACCTTTTTTTTTTGGCTTTCCTCCTCGTGGCTGAGCTGAATTTTAGCCTTGATTATTATTTTAGGTAAATCATGTTTTGCCTTTGACAATAGAAATTAATTAAAGTTTTAATTTATAACAACAATGGTTACGACTAATTTTAAAGATTATAAATGTAATTATTAATTATTACATAAATAATAAACGATTTATTAATGATATATTTTGATGGAGAAATAAATTTAATGATGAAATGTCAAAAAATGTGGGCAGGACGCAGAGGCTGAACCGGAATTTCCCGGCGGCCCGGAAGGAATGAGTTGGTTTTACGGATTTACCCCTCCTTATACGCGTGAGTTAGGGTGTCAATGGGAATTGAACCGTCGTGTTTTTTTTTGACTGAAGTGGAATTGGGGGAAAAAAAATAACAGCTCATGTTGCGCCGTAAATACGTAGCGACAGGATACCGGGAGGGCAGGTTTTTCTTTTTTGTTTCTTTTCTTTTTAAATAATAACTGATGTTTTATTATATTCCACATTATATATTTTTTATCTTATTTATCGTTCTTAACGTTATTAATTAATTTTTTTTATATTATCAATTAATTAATTTTTTAGAGACTAAATGTATTTATAAGTTTTAAATTAATTCTAGTAATTTTTTTTTTATAGAAACTACAATTTCATGAAGATTTAGGGAATAATGCTTAAAAAACTACCATAAAAATATACTTGAAGTAAACTACAAGTCACGATTTGATTAGAATGATTAAAAAATAATAAAAATTGGTTCACNTTTTTTTTTTTTTTTTTTGTCTATTTTCGACATTTTTAAGGTCAAATTGTAAAGTTAAATCCTACCATTTTATGTGTTTGTGGGATCGAATTTTTTTTAATTCATTAATTATTAAAATAAAATAAAAAATTTAGTAACAACTTTTTATTTATTATTTATTCTTTGTGGTCGCGTGTCGAATGTCACGGTCATATTTATTCGATACGTGCTATTTATGATTGCATGTTCGTTTCAAAACATTTTGACTGGTTTTCATGTTTGTTAGGTATTTAATATTTTTGTTATGTCAATTTAGAGGTGCATTGTCATTGACTCAAATAACATTTATTGATGTTAAAATGCCTTAAAATATATTGTTGGGAGGTGACTAGTTTCAATTTTTGGGTTATATGTCAAAGTCTAGTCATGATTGTTATTTATTTGCTTGCTAACATTATTTTTTTAAATATGTTTACAAACTTTTTTTAAAAACTTTATTTTTTCCAAATTTCTAAAATATTTTAATGAAAAATAAAACCAAAATTTAATATTATTCCGATATTAATTAACGTTATTATTATTATTATTATTATTTTTAAATTTAAGGTATTAACAAATATTTTAAGTTAAAAGGATTTTTGTTATTATTATTTATTAATTTAGCCTAAAAACCGATAGAAAAAGAATACCAAATGCCAAATTGAAGTGAGAAACAAAAAACCCTCCGGAAAAAAGAACAGTTCCGGATAGGGTTTTAGCCTCTGGTCTCCAAGCAATCTCAAGAGCTTCTTCTCAACGATGATCGCCATTTCAATGACGCTCATTCACCAAGTCTGCTCGCCGTCCGTCGCACGTGCATTACGCCCTCGCTGCGTCGCTGCCGTGCCCTCTCGGAAGTCCTCCACCTTCCTATCCCCTCCCGCACGAGCTTCTCCCGAATCTCCAAAAGTGCTCATTGGCTTGTCGGAGGAGGAGCTCCAACAGCTGGCCGTAGACTTGGGCCAGGTAACAAACAAAATTCATTATGTTACACTCTAAACGCCTGTTGTGAATTGCTTGCATTTGATGGAGGTTTTTTCCTTTGTATCGTTAAAATTTTCTGTTTGAGATGGATTAGGAGAAGTATAGAGGGAAGCAGCTCCACCAGCTTATTTACAAGAGGAAGGTCAAGGAAGTCGAAGACTTTACCAACTGTCAGTGTTCTTTCTTCTTATTTGCTTGATTTCGCCGGTTTGCTCATTATCTTATCATAGTGATTCGGGTTGATTACAGTGCCACTGGCATTCAGGAATGGTCTTCAGGAAGCTGGATGGAGAGTCGGCCGTTCGCCTGTTTACCAGTCTGTTACTGCGTCTGATGGGACCGTGAAGGTAGTTTGATATATACAATTTTTTGATTGCATTCTTGTTGAATTGTTAAAATTTTATCAGGTTAAGTAATGGTTGAATGTTTTTATTGCATGTTCTTCTGACTTTAAGCATCAAATTTTTTTCAAAATTTTGCAGTTATTGCTTAAGTTGGATGACAACAGGCTGATTGAAACAGTCGGCATACCTGTGGAAGACAAAAACAGTAAAGGGTCAGTTCGCCTTACTGCTTGCATCTCATCACAGGTAATATTCATATCTGGTCATTCAAAGACATGAATTTTGTGATTTACATGTTCGTCAGCATATCTTCTTTTATAATTTGGGCAAGTAGTCTTTCTCTACTGACTCTCAAACATTAAGGTTGGCTGCCCACTGCGCTGTTCTTTTTGTGCCACTGGGAAAGGAGGATTTTCTAGGAATCTTCAAAGACATGAAATTGTCGAGCAGGTATTTTGTCTCTCTCAAACGCTGTCTTTATGTCCCATTACGAACTGTTACTGTCCTGATATCTTGTTGTTTCCGAAATTTGAAAAAAAAAATGCATTTATGTCATATAATTAATCCTCCCCTTTGTGATTACTTGCATCCTATCTGCACAGGTATTTGCAATTGAGGAAATTTTCAACCATAGGGTGACAAATGTAGTATTCATGGGAATGGGCGAACCGATGTTGAACATGAAATCAGTGCTTGAAGCGCATCGATGCTTGAACAAGGTTTATTTTATTAGATTCATCTTGTCCTAATACTCTAGGATAATTTTTTGTTTGCTATTTGATTTTTTCCTTAACTTTTCTTCTTTATTTTCTCTTTACCCCGTTACATATATTGCAAGAGAGGACTTGGAAGGGAAAAATTCGATTAGGTTGTTTTAATAGTCCAGACTATTAAGAGAAGTAAATCTGAGAAGCTGGAGAGGACTCGGAGGCCTGCGTCTTCACACTCTAGTAAAAACTTTCATTGAGAGTGAAATATTCAGGGGAAGTATCTCTAGAGCACACTGCATTACAAGAATCCTCTCAATTGGTAAAAGTCGTATGTAATTATGAGAAACCTCACGAGAGAACTTTAGAGGTGAAGAAAAACAACATTCTTCAAGAACTGCCCTGAAAATTTATTCACCTGGCACCCCATGAAACAGTTTTTCACTCCTTTCTAACCAATGCCTCATAAAAAATTCTAATAGCATTGAAGCACAGGATATTTAATTTTCTTTTGAAAGGGTGTTTGTGCTTCACTTATCTAGAAGCGACCAATCGAAAGAGCTAGATGACACAACAAAAGGATGGATTTTTTGAAGAAGAATTCTTAGATTCAATTGGATTGCAAGATACATGTATTCTATTTGAGTCATCCGGAGACATTAGGAGGCATAGCTTGGCTTTTATCCCAATTATTCACTGCCCAGGAGGAGAGACCAAGCGTAAACCTATCTCGACTTTTTGTATCCATACTTCCAAAGCTTTTTGTTTAGTGCACGTAAGCATAATACTTTCTCTTAAATCATTCCCAAGCAATCCCCTAGAGTTTTGAGGCTCTATCAGTGTCCTGCATGTCCACTTTGAGTTATAGGTTTCTTATGCCATATTCTTTATTGATTATAAAATTTGATCACATCCAACTGTTGTGGGTGGGAACTTGGGAGGGCTGGCTTTAAAGTTCCACCAGCTTTATTACATGCTATTTTTTACGTTGCTGAGTGTGCAATTTCTCATGAATTTTTTATATTTTTCCAAGGATGTTCAAATTGGACAAAGAATGATTACAATTTCTACTGTGGGTGTTCCTAACACAATTAAAAGGCTGGCGTCTCACAAACTTCAGTCAACATTGGCCGTCAGGTAACATATATTCTGCAGGAAAGTATTCTTGTTTTTTTTTTTTAAAGAGAGAACTATTGCCAGTGATATTTTCCAAGGGAAAAGTTTGCCTGTTTCCATATGGCATATACTTGTGATAGATAATAATATGTACGTTTTAGAAGTGTAGGATTTTTTTCTTTTCTCCTGTCAATCTTTATTGGCTGGTTATACGTTGTCATCCCTTCAAGCTGTTCCAATTGGTATGAATTATAACCACAAAACTGCTATAGAATCATTAAGAAATTATATTAGGCAGACCCGTTCTTGTAGAGTTTTATCTAGCATCTCAAAGTTCTTTCCCCTCCCAATCCATAAGTTCCAAAGGTTAGCTTATAGTGTTTATCCACGAAGTGTTAGGTTGCTTTGAAGAAATGATCCATGGGCATTTGTAGGACGAGGTCCTTCGTTTCTCGTTTTAATTCTACTTTGATTAACTCTTCATTGTAGCTTACATGCACCAAACCAGAAGCTTCGGGAGACTATTGTGCCCAGTGCAAAAGCATATCCTCTAGAAGCAATTATGAAAGATTGTCGTGATTATTTCGTCCAAACTAGTCGGAGAGTATCCTTCGAGTATGCCCTTTTAGGTACTGGAACCACTTCGTTCATTGTGTTCCTCATCGTAGATTCTGGCATCGTGTACATCTGACAAATTGTCTCCCCCCAATTGTTTGGTTGCTTATCATTTGAACAGCTGGAGTCAATGATGCAGTAGAGCATGCTGTAGAACTTGCAAAGCTTCTTCGTGAATGGGGAGGTGGCTATCACGTGAACCTGATACCTTTCAATCCCATAGAAGGCTCCGAGTATCAGCGTCCATACAAGAAAGCAGTACGTTCTGGACCGATGCGCTATTTTCCATCATATATCAATAAGAAAATGTATATATTCATGTCCTCACTGATCCATAATCTTTTCTTCTATTTTCAGGTGATGGCTTTTGTAGCTGCTCTAGAGTCTCACAAAATCACTGTAAGCGTTCGTCAAACCCGAGGCTTGGATGCGAATGCAGCTTGTGGTCAGCTAAGAAACCAATTTCAAAAGAACCCTTTGCTCGCCGACACGGACAATAGCCAGTCTGAATCAGCTGTAGCTGTTGCATGTTGATGTAAAAGTTCCCAGCCGTTTGCTATGTTGCATACACCCGACCCGATCCTTCTCTATACACCTAAAGGCTGGAAGAACCAATTTTTTTGTGGGGCGAAGGCACCTCAAGGAAGCTTGATAGAGATGGATATGAAGAATGGAGGCAGGCAGCATATCCAGGTCCGGATGGTGCACCTATGAAGGTAATCTATTAGGGGTAATACCAATGGTGGCTTGGCTTCTAAATCTAAATCAGTAGTCTCTAAGAATGAGAGCGACAAATCTGAAAGAGGCACATATTTACCTGCTTATCCATTGCCTGGAATTCTGCTTGGTAAATGATTTCATTGCATATTTCCTTTTTGAACATGTTATTTACTCCCTGTTTATTCATAGAATATATTTTGGTTCAATAAGATGTCAATTTAGAGTTGTTTTTATTTTCCCATGGACTGATACTGAGCTTGGGATGATTTATTTATAGCTACATTTTGGAAACCGAAACAAGAAAACGGGTGAGCGTTACAATGTCTAAATGATGACGAGATTATTATGTTTTGACATATCGAAAGTAGGCTAAAAATTAAAACCCGAGCATTGTCGTTTGTTTTAACCAAAAAAAAAAAAAAAAAAAA
>NC_036638.1:6498898-6556688 GCF_002806865.2 Cucurbita pepo subsp. pepo
GAACAGGATTTGAACCAAATTTTTTAGTATGAATTTGAAATATTGTCAAAATAAGTATTTTTAAGTAAATGTCAAAATTTATGTTTTTCATATATATACTTATATATAATTTAACCTTCAAAATATTTAAAAATTAATTATTTAGAATTTTATGCCTATTAAGTTTTCTTTTAAATGAATGAAATTTTACTTTCAATTATGTGTTGAGTCAATATATATTTAAAATTTATGATTATTGGAATTTTTTTTTAAAAATAAGATGAATTTCGAAAAATATTGAATAATTCAATATGAGGTTCTAAAGATTTAACATATATTTTTTTAAAAGCTGAAGGATGTAAATATATATTTTTAATACAACCAATAACATTTTTTTAGGACAAAACTTTATTGTAAAAAACTCGCATTTGAACGAAATACAGTTATAAAAATCTAAACCCTACCGCAGTAGTTTTCTTGCTCAGGAGTATCAGGAATCAGATCGAGGGAAAACTCTCTCTGCGCATTTTCTTGTCTTCCCGCTCTTTTCTTCAGGTAATTTTACACTTTCGATTTCTGGTTTCACTTTTTTGTAATCGATGTATTGATGAAAACTTATGATTATTTCTCGATCGAATCCAAACCCGCACGAAGTCTGCCTATAGTTGTTCATCGCCACTTTCTTTGTTTTGATCATTCGGAATTAGCTGTTTAGTTTTAATCTTGGTTTGAGTTATCTGTTTGCGTTTCATCAAGTAAAAATTTGGGAGAACTGAAGAGGAGCCTTTTCGTCGAACCCTTTCGATTCCCTTTTAACTTACTAGGTTACTTTCTTTTGCCTTTTCTCGTGTGGGTTTATGATCTTCAGCATATTAATATGCATCTGGACGGGCACTCGAGAGGTTTAACAGTCGAATCGGGAATCCTAAGCCTGTGAAGTGTAGTTTAGGGTTTATCAGTCAGAAGCCCGTTTTCAGTTTAGGATGATGTGTGGGTTAATTGGATTAACTACCATTTCTAGTTTTATTATTTTTCTATTAGATAGTAATTAGTTTGAATAGATAGGAAGTTTCGACAATATGCATCTTAATTGCAGTCCTCGCCTGATAATTGTTTTGGCCAGGTCGAAACATGAGAAGATACAGTCCACCATATCATAGCCCTCCAAGAAGAGGATATGGTGGTCGTGGAAGAAGCCCCCCAGGAAGGGGTTATGGTGGTGGTGGTGGTGGTGGTGGTGGGTATGGAAGACGAAGGGAACAGCCTCATGGTAGCCTTTTGGTTAGAAATATTCCTATGGATTGCAGGTCAGGATTTGGCCACTTTTTTTCAGCTTCCATATTGCTTTGTCCAATTTAGGTTTCAGTTTTACTATTCTAATTTAATTTTTTGTTTTCTGTCGCTGCATTTTAAGAACTTGGCTTCTGGTTGTATTTGTACTTTTAGGCCAGAGGAGCTTAGAGCGCCATTTGAGAGGTTTGGACTTGTTCGCGATGTGTATATTCCAAAGGACTATTACACAGGGTAAGTGTCTTGTGCTTATTATTCTTATTTATTTTTCACACCACTCCAACCATGGTATATGATTGCTTTTATTAAGCTGTTATTCAGCCTGTTTCCTAAATGTTTACTTTTATATTTCTTGTGAGTTAGTTTGATAATGACATGTCTTTATATGGTTATTGTCTGGACTCTTGGATTTAATCAAGTTAACCTCAAACAGGGTTCGGCTGGTAATTTGATGTTTACTGGTTAAGCATTAAGCCAAGCCTTTTGCATCAGAAATTGAGCCTGATTTCTTTCTCTTGATTGATGCTCTCAGCCATGTGTGCTAAGCTTCTTATTTAGACCAATCATTATCATAGTCTAAATATACAGAGCACATGTAAAGCTTTTCTTATTTTCATTTTAAGATTCTATTTTCCGAACAATGTCTAACTTTTTTTTTTCTTCCTTTGGTTTTTTATGTGTCTACATATGTAAGATGAAATATACTCTTTAAGCAAATTTCGGGCGACTTTTTTCCAACTATTTTTGAACTCGATCAATTCTTGAGGGTGTATATTCGTGCACTGAGTTCTAATTTGTTAGAGACAATATTTAGATCATATGGAACATGCGGTTGAGTTTGATAGTTAGGGGCTGAAGAGGATGAAACATGTCAAATGAAATTTCACCGGACCGTACTTTTTCTGGATAGATCTTATTCCCATTCCATAGTGTGTTAAAATTTGAACTGCTTTGTCAGGGGGCATTTTGGTTTGAACTTTGAAGTTAAAACAAGCCCAAGCCCCTATAAATGAGGGTCTACTACTTTTCTCTGCCTAACATATAGCTCATCAAGAATGTAAGGTATAATATTGAAATGAGGGTGTCTCTCGCTGAGGAAATATTAGATTATGACACCCATCAATAGAAGTTGATGAGGAGGATGGTAGATTCTTGAGCAATTGAAGCCAACAAGGTGAAGGTTTTACGGTTGTGGAATGTTTGTTGAAGTGCTTCATGTTCCAAGTGTTTGAAGAATTTTCTACTCATGAATTGGTAGTTTCAAGTACTTATATCAAGAAATGTGAATTTGATGAGGAAGAAGGTAGCCTATTGAGCAATTGAAGCCTACAAGGTGAAGGTTTAAGGTTGTGAAATGTTTGTTCAAGTGCTTCATGTGTTCCGAGTATGTGAAGAATCTTCAACCCATGAATTGTTGGTTACTTATATCAAGAAATTTGAAGATTTTTCAAGTCAAGTTACATTGAATTGAAGTGCTTATAGTTACAAGAATATGAAGATTTTTCGAGTCACTTGCCTCTTTCATGCTTGATTGTAAAGATAAGGTTAGCTACTGAACTTTGACATTAGCTGTGCTTTATATAACTCCAGCCTCAGCTTTGAAGAAACCAGTCTGAAGTTAATATTGGAAATGAAAAGAAAGCTATTTAGTTTGTGGCATCCCGAATCCTTTTGGCGTTGATAAAGTATATTAATGTAACATTCTATCTAGTGACCTAATATTTTTGTCCAGAATGGGTTTCTTACTTTGATCACTTTTTTTTTTGAATTCCTTGTAGTCAGCCTCGAGGATTTGCATTTGTGGAGTTTGTTGATCCTTACGAGGCTTCTGAAGCTCAGTACCATATGAATGGGAAGAAATTTGCTGGTAGGGAGATTGCTGTGGTCCTTGCTGCAGAATCAAGGAAGAGGCCAGAACAGATGCGCCAAAGGAGTAGAAGGTAGTCTGTTTGTTCCCTTGTTCCTCTCTTTCATAATGGTTTCAAGGGACTGCATATTTACAATGTAGACTCCCTTGTATCTACTTCCAAGTTTAAGTTGCATGCGTGTTTTCTTGAAGTATATAGATTCTTGTTCATCTGGAAAACAAATCTCACATTTTTCTGCATTGTAACTGACCTGGTAGCAAGCAATCTACCTTATCAGGGGTTGGAAGGCAATTGAAATCTCTTGCTCTTTCCATTCACCGTGTTCAATGGCTAACAGCCTTTTATGATGTCTATTTAGTTGCAAGTTACATGTGTTTTACTGTTCTTTTTTTCCTTTTTGTAGGGGACCATCAGACTATGGTGGACGCCGTTCTTATTATGGTATGGGTACAAGTAATCTCTTTTCAAATTTTATGCACCTTTTATATAATCTTTATAGTTAAGTAAAAACCCCAACAAAAAAAAGTAAGAATATCTCTTATATTCAAATTCAATTAGCTTTTTATAGCTCTAAGCCTAAGTTAAGTGGTCTTATAATATCCCCTTAAATGGGTTTCAATTTGTTCCTCCTCTGATCATTTGTGTTCGTGGAATTATTGGTTGCAATTTGTTCCCAAATTTCAAGCACATACTAAAGTTTGGAATCAAATCAATCATTAACTGTTTTACTAGACAAAATAAGTCCATGTTGGACTACTGTATTCAATGTTCAACATGGTTTCAGACAGTAATTGATCACTTGAATAATTTTTTGGACAATATAGGGCGTTCTAGATCTCGTTCAGTGTCCAGATCACGCTCCCCCCGTCATCCTTCAGGTTCAAGAAGTAGACACCGATCAAGGTAATCTATTTAAAACACATGGCTCATGTTTTGTGAATGCTTTAGGTAGTAGTAAATATGCGTAGTAAATATGCCATATGGAATTGTCAGATCCTATTCTCCTGCTCCAAGATGGCGAGGCGACTATTCTGTTTCCCCTAGTAGAAGGCATGCAGATTACCCCAGATCGCCGAGAGGTGCTGCTCGTGAGCGAGATGGAGAGAGGAGTCGACAAGTATATTCTCCAGGTTATGATAATGCTGATGGTCCTGATGTCGATGGAAATGGAAATGGAAATGGATATCATGAGTAAGTTAGTCTTATGGTTGAGAATGCTCTCTTTTATTTTGTTTAATCCTAAGCTTATCATCTTTGTTTACTAAGCTTGTTTAGAAATGTGTTCTGTTGTGTCGTATTTATTCGTCAATCCCTTTTCTCTGCTTTAGCAAGCCTGCATTTGAAGGGGAGGATGCACGAGCTAATTGGAGGCCTTCTCCTGATAGAACATCAAGATCGCCTTCGGGGTCTCGATCCCGCTCTGCGGATGCGTCCCCAAGACATGGTAGATGATGTGAAACTATGGTTTCTAAAATCTAACATTTGTTACTCTGAAGTTAGTATCCACTATCCGTTTTAAGTTGTATTTTGTATGATGTTGTTAGCGATCGGATTTTCTAGACAGGCAAATTGGTTTGCTCATATTTGAAGCTTAAAATTATTATGGTAGGCCCACCAAACCTCTTCCTACTTTTCTGGATTGTCAATGCTCTTCTTCTTCCTCATATATCTATCTCATTTAGCATCCTCGACGATACTGTCACCCTTCTCATTCATCTATTTGTTCTTCACTAGCAATTTAACTCCATTATGTTTGGTGGAGACAATGTGGTTACATTTGACAAGAGACGTCAGAGNCTTCTCTCTTTGGTTGTTTTTTCTGCTTTTCTTCTCTCTTTGGTTGTTTTTTTGTTCCGATGATTGTTACACTATTCTATGTCTCAATTTTTATTCAACACATTTTTATTTCAGTAATAGTTTTGAAATATTTATGATATATTATTTCATATTAGAAATAATATAGCTAGAATTATTTTTGAATCTCATGTATTTAAATGGTGTTGTCGAAAGAGATAGGAGAATGGAATGAATTTTTATTACCTCCTTTCTCTCTTTTTTTCTCTCATATATATATATATATATATATATATATATATATATATATTTACTTAAAATTAAATTAAAATTTAGTGTGTAGTTAATTCCTTATGGATTCTACAAATTTGAAAATGGAAAGATGATTAAAGTTTGTCCCTTAAATTAACAAACTTGCCAAATTCAAATATTTGTCCTAATTTATATTTGAATTGAGGGCGAATCCTTCCATTACTCTTATTTCCATTTGAAAATTAGGATTACCAAAAATATAATTGTTTCGTTTTTTCTCTATTTGATTTTTTAAAAAATCAATTTTAAAGAACAAAATATTTTCCATAACTATTTAATTTTTAGTTTTAGAAATAAATAGTAACTCAAAAGGATTATGAGGGTTAAGTTTGAATCTCTACGTAGTAAAACAATTTAATAATTAATATATATATTAAAGTATGACCAATGAATCTCCCCTTGTAATTAGATTATCCAATTTTTTTTTATTAAAATAATTGGTGAATTGTAAAAGAAAAAAGAAAAAGGAAAAAGGAAAATCTTCTAAATTTTACATTCGGCCACCGCTAGAAAATAGGAGGTGGGACCCACACCCACGCATTATGGAAGAAGACTAAAATTTTAATAAATAATAATAATAAATAAATAAATAAATAAATAACTCAACGGCACGCCGGAGAAGAAAATAAATTGTGAAATAAAATTAACAAAAATTAAAACTTAAAGAAAGTGGAATAAAAGGCGCAGCTGGGTCGTTCGGTCTGAAGCGAACGCAGTATCGCTTTTCGCCGATTTCAGGGTTTCCAATTTCTTCGCCATTTCGGTATGTGCATGCTCTGTATTAACTCCATTTCTAATCTTATAATTTTTTATTTTTTATTTTATCATTGTTTCTGTTCTTGGTTCTTTGTCTCGATCTGATTTGTTACATATCTGTCTTGTGGAAGCTGCAGATGTATGTCATTGGGTATAAAGTCTGAGAAATATTGATTTGGAACAGTTTTCTTTTTGTCCTACTTTGATTTTGGGAGTTTTGATCGGTAAGAATGGGATTGTTTAGAGCTGGTTCTGCCTTGGCAAAGATTGCCATTAGGAGAACTTTGGCACATGGGGGAGGATCATATGCTGCGAGATCACGTATTGTTTCCTCTCAGAATCGATATTTTCACACTACGGTTTTTAAGTCTAAGGCACAATCTGCACCAGTGCCTCGCCCTGTGCCTCTTTCGAAGCTAACTGATAGCTTCCTTGATGGCACGAGCAGTGTGTATTTGGAGGAGCTTCAAAGGGCTTGGGAGGCTGATCCCAACAGTGTTGATGAGTCCTGGGATAATTTCTTTAGGAATTTCGTGGGTCAGGCTGCAACGTCTCCTGGTATTTCAGGCCAGACAATTCAAGAGAGCATGCGTTTGTTGTTGCTTGTCAGGGCTTACCAGGTTAATGGTCATATGAAAGCCAAGTTGGATCCATTGAATTTGGAAGAAAGAGAAATCCCAGATGATCTGGACCCTGCCTTCTATGGATTTACCGGTGCTGATCTTGATAGGGAGTTCTTCCTTGGCGTGTGGAGGATGGCTGGCTTTTTATCAGAAAATCGTCCAGTGCAGACTCTCAGATCAATATTGACCCGCCTTGAGCAAGCATACTGTGGGAGTGTGGGATATGAATATATGCACATTGCAGATCGTAATAAATGTAACTGGTTGAGAGACAAGATTGAGACCCCAACACCAATGCAGTACAATCGACAGCGCCGAGAGGTGATTCTTGATCGTCTTATATGGAGCACACAGTTTGAAAACTTCTTAGCCACTAAGTGGACTACAGCAAAAAGATTTGGGCTTGAAGGTGGCGAGACTTTGATTCCAGGGATGAAGGAGATGTTTGATAGGGCTGCAGATCTTGGAGTTGAGAGCATTGTTATTGGAATGCCTCACCGAGGAAGACTAAATGTTTTGGGTAATGTTGTTCGGAAGCCTCTTAGGCAGATCTTTAGCGAGTTTAGTGGTGGTACAAAGCCTGTGGATGAAGTTGGACTTTACACAGGAACTGGTGATGTCAAATATCACCTGGGTACTTCCTATGATCGACCAACTAGAGGTGGAAAACATATTCATCTTTCTTTGGTTGCAAATCCGAGTCACTTGGAAGCTGTTGATCCAGTTGTCGTTGGGAAAACTAGAGCAAAGCAATATTACTCCAATGACACTGAAAGGATCAAGAATATGGGCATTTTGATTCATGGTGATGGTAGCTTTGCTGGACAAGGTGTAGTGTATGAAACTCTACATCTTAGTGCTCTTCCCAACTACACCACTGGAGGAACGATCCACATTGTTGTGAATAATCAAGTTGCTTTTACTACCGATCCTAGGGCAGGAAGATCATCACAATATTGCACTGATGTTGCCAAAGCTTTGGATGCCCCCATTTTCCATGTAAATGGTGATGACATGGAAGCTGTTGTCCATGTTTGTGAGCTTGCTGCAGAGTGGCGCCAAACCTTTCATTCAGATGTTGTTGTTGATTTGGTTTGCTATCGTCGGTTTGGACACAATGAGATTGATGAGCCATCCTTCACACAACCTAAAATGTATCAGGTTTGTACTTCCATTTTTTAATAATGTTTTTGGATATGAATATTGTGGAGTTTTTTTCTTTCTCCAGCTTCAGTTAGTTAGACTAATTCTCAAAACTGTATTGATGTTTCTTTCCAACTTGTTTCATCATGCTTGGCTCATGTATTCATGTTATTAGCTCATATACTCTTATTATCTGTTACTGACCGCTGAACTGATTGAGAACAGGTTATAAGGAATCATCCTTCATCTCTTGAGATCTACCAGAAAAAACTTTTAGAATCTGGGCAGGTGAGCCAGGAGGATATCAATCAAATACGTGATAAGGTTAATAAAATCCTCAATGAAGAATTTTTGGCAAGCAAAGATTACGTCCCGAAAAGAAGAGACTGGCTTTCAGCATATTGGTCTGGTTTCAAGTCACCTGAACAGCTCTCAAGAGTTCGGAACACTGGGTACGGTAAATTTTATTATCTGATTTTTTCTTCTATTACTACTTCATATGTGATACTTTAGCAATGGAATTTATACTTTGATCAATTCTGCAGAGTTAAACCAGAGATACTAAAGAATGTTGGAAAAGCTATTACTGTATTTCCAGATAATTTCAAGCCTCACAGAGCAGTCAAAAAAGTTTACGAACAAAGAGCACAGATGATTGAAACAGGAGAAGGCATTGACTGGGCACTTGGTGAAGCCCTTGCTTTTGCCACTTTGCTTGTGGAAGGCAATCACGTCAGATTGAGTGGCCAAGATGTTGAGAGAGGCACCTTTAGTCATCGGCATTCTGTTGTGCATGATCAAGAAACAGGGGCTATCTACTGTCCTTTGGACCATGTTATCATGAATCAGAATGAGGAGATGTTCACTGTAAGCAACAGGTAAAGTTGATTATAATCCCTTTTTGCCTATGTATTCCAACAAGTTTCCTTTTGGTAGTTTGTATAGAATAGTTATTAGGGCTACCTGCCTATGTTAGAGTTGTTACCCAATGAGATGAGTAATCTGCATCTTCAAGTTCTGCATGAAGAATAGTGGAAGCATATTAGTTTGGGTTTGATCCAGATGACTCTCTTGATATCATGCCGCAGTGCTGGTGTTGTTAATTTGTCAGTGTATCACCTGTTTACTCTGATGTGAGCTTTGTAATCGAGGGAATCTGAGTATTGAACATCTTTTTTGAGTTGTACGACGTACTTTATTGAAGTAGTCGCTCTTACAAGCTCTCTTTTTTCTTGTCCAACAGCTCTCTTTCAGAGTTTGGAGTTCTTGGATTTGAGTTGGGTTACTCGATGGAAAATCCTAATTCATTGGTAATCTGGGAAGCTCAATTTGGTGATTTTTCAAATGGCGCTCAAGTTATCTTTGATCAATTCTTGAGCAGTGGTGAAGCGAAGTGGCTGCGGCAGACAGGGCTTGTTTTGCTGCTTCCCCATGGCTATGATGGTCAGGGCCCTGAACACTCGAGTGCAAGGATGGAGCGTTTCCTTCAGGTATCCGTCGACGACCTTCTTCGTCTTACTCCTTTTTTGTTAAAAAAGAAGATTTTTTTTTTTTTTTTGTTACTCCTGTTTTCAGTGTCTTTCCTAAGGCTTGGCCTGATGCTCTCTTTTTTAATGTCTAAGTCAGTCATTTCTCCCTGCTTGATTGGTTTTTTTGATGGACACGTGAGATGTAAGGTTCTCACTGCAAGAAGCTAGTTTAGAGAAATGTTGAAACATTTTATTTCTATCTTGTTATATATTGTGCAGTATTTTTTAAAGAACAAGCGCAGTGCCATCTCGGGCTTAAGGGTGAAGTGCATAGAAAATCAAAGGTTTTCTTGTTAGTGTACAAAAGTTAATTTATTGAAGAGAAATTGTAGTATCACAAGTCATTAGATAATGGGAAATTTTAAATGAGAGATTTTGTAGGAGATAGTATAGATAAATGTTTCTTAGTTCCGTTTAGAAAAAAAGTGGCGCTGCTCACAATAGTGAGGTTCATCTTTAAGTAGTTAAGACTTGGCAACATGAACTTGAAATTGTGAGGTTTTTTGTAAAGAAATTATATTCCTGTTTAGATTTTAAATAGTTCCATGGGTATAATAAATAGTTTTGAGGAGCTTGACGTGACACTGCTTTTTGTAATTAATTTTGCTAGCTGTGGATTAGAACTTAACAAACTACCATTGAAGAAAAATGTGCCTGTATGTATTTCGCCCTTCTAAGCTTTTTCTGCCAGGATGTCAGGAACTTCATACTTGCAGTAGCTGGTTTTGCTCAACTATGATTAACTATAGTTGGAATCTTGGATGAGAATGTTTGTACTGGTTGTAACGTAGTACAATTCAGTTGGGATTCTTGAATAATATAAATATTCATAATTTATGGCAGATGAGTGACGACAACCCTTTTGTTATTCCGGAGATGGATTCTACCCTTAGAAAGCAAATTCAGGAATGCAACTTGCAAGTTGTGAATGTTACCACTCCCGCCAACTATTTCCATGTTCTGCGGAGACAGGTCAGTGCACGTTTTTGGTTGATGATTTTAGTTGCTTTTATTATTATTGTTATTTTAACACAAAATAAGAAAATTTTAAGATGAAGAATAAGAGGCGGATGGAGGCATCCTTGAACTAAAAAAAATATTATAAACTTCCCCACTATTCTATATGGAGCAGAAGTGATAATAGAATCATAAGATTAACATTCTTTGACCAGAGCCTCTACCTAGGCCTTCCATTTACCAAAATAGAGAAATTCACAAGCTGAAAACAGCTTCTGACTCGAGTTCTCCAAACTTTATTTCCAAACGACCTTATTAAGAAAGTACCGACCCACTTCTCTTTGAATGTTTGGAGACTTACGGACAGACCAGGTCAAGAACCCTCCTAGAAATGAAAATTGGATCCATCTAACAAACTTTCAAACAAAAAAATGAAATCTTTCGAGATAGGTTTCCAAGGACTACAATGGAAATCATATTTGAGAAAAACTTTAAGAGTCTCAACATTTATTGTGAAAACTACATTTTTTATTAAAGAAACCAACGAGGATCATAATGGGAGAAACTCAACAAGCGCTTGTTTGTTACTGAGGTAAGTTTGGTTCTACAGTAAGATCTGCAATTCTCAAGCCCTCAAAGTAATTTGATTTTGGAACTGCTTTCCAATCAATTATAACGTCGTTAATATCCTATTTTTCTATTGTATCTATTTTATCTGCAGATACACAGGGAGTTCCGTAAGCCCCTAGTTGTGATGGCCCCTAAGAATCTGCTTAGACACAAGGATTGTAAATCTAATTTGTCCGAGTTTGATGATGTCCAAGGTCATCCAGGCTTTGACAAGCAGGGAACCAGATTTAAGCGCCTTATAAAGGACCAGAACAATCACTCTGATCATGAAGAGGGTATTAGACGGCTAATTCTTTGCTCTGGAAAGGTTAGTATCCATTATTCCTTTTCTGGTACTCAATTTTCTCTAAATTCATCAAGCCTGGAATAATTTTTTTCCTTCCTGGAATTTCTTGGATAAATGAGTTACCGTTTGCCTTTGTTATGTAGTTCAAATTTGGTTATATATTTCATATTCATTATTGACTGGTCTATGTAATCTTTCCATTCATTCCCCAGAAATTGGGTTTGTGTTTCACTTCCAAGGTTTTATTAATTGCTGAAATATTGTATGCTTGCATTGTTTCCAGATTTACTATGAGCTTGATGATGAGCGAACCAAGACAGACGGAAAGGACGTTGCAATATGTAGGGTGGAACAACTTTGCCCCTTTCCTTATGACCTCATCCAGCGAGAGCTGAAGCGATATCCAAGTATGTAATTCAATTATTCAAATGTTCGTAACAACATGATACCACATTGTTCTAGGCTTCTACCAAAACTTCTTATAAGAAAATTTCCCATAATCTTCTCTTTTCTTTTCCCATTACTTTTGAGACCAGAAATAACGTGTTCTTTTTGCTTTTCAAGATGCCGAGGTCGTTTGGTGCCAGGAGGAACCAATGAATATGGGTGCATTCACCTACATTTCTCCTCGTCTTGCCACAGCCATGAGGGCTCTTGGAAGAGGCACGTCAGAAGATATTAAGTACGTCGGTCGGGCTCCATCAGCTTCTACTGCTACTGGATTCTATTCAGTTCATGTTAAGGAACAAACCGAGCTTGTGAAGAAAGCATTGCAGCCTGAGGTTATCAAGAACGTCTTCTGAGGCTGAGGTTCACAGAGCGTAAGTGGTCTGAATACGCACCCCCTTAATTTTTGCATGCAATGTGATGCGAGCGTCATCCACTAAGACCAATTTTGAACTGAGATTTTCTTTTTGATGTTGATAATTGGTACGCCAATGATAGTTTTTTGTGGTTTGATGTATACGGCGTTCAATAATTTCAGATCTGTGAGCAGTTAAGCTCATGGACGATATGATCTCAAACCTTGATCTCCAAAGTCTTTCAAATATTAATTTGATTGCCTTGTGTCTATGAAATGAAATTCTTCTTATTCTCATTTACTTTGTTGATCGTTGAATCGCTATGTTTGGGAAGGCGAATTCGGTGGCTATTAAACCCGTGTATCATCCTCCTTTTAATATTTGGATTGACGTTTACAATGTCAATTCAAGTATAAAGAAATAAATAAGACATGAATTGACATCTTAAAGGTCGATGGACTGTGTAGTAATGAATTGACATCTTAAAGGTCGATGGACTGTGTCGTAATAAATTATTTTGCAGTCAGTAATGCATGATTGGAGGAAAAAAGACGAAAAAAAGACGAACATCATCTTCATATATTATCTTCTTAGGGTTTTTAAGACCACTTTTCTAAATAAGGTGATTTTAGGTATAGTGGAAAAACCAATTATTAAGATAAGAATCTTTTTTTTTTTTTTTTTTTTTTTCTCCTTCTTT
Source organism: Cucurbita pepo subsp. pepo (assembly GCF_002806865.2). Classification (NCBI taxonomy): domain Eukaryota; kingdom Viridiplantae; phylum Streptophyta; class Magnoliopsida; order Cucurbitales; family Cucurbitaceae; genus Cucurbita; species Cucurbita pepo. Next base: position 6,511,569 of record NC_036638.1, read on the forward strand.
TAAAAGGAAACTCCTCGAATACACAACAATATCTATTGAAAAGTAATGCTGAGACACATCACTTCAGCTGCCCACTCAATTTCAAACAATTACTCAATCCTAATTTACCAATTTTGCCATCTATTTTTTATTTTAAGATTTCTTACAAAATATATGAACGACTCGGACCATATAAACTTCCAAATAGAATACAAATGAAACTAATAGAAACATAGGATCATTTGCACAAAAAACAAGTCGACTAAGGTGACCACTGGTTGACCCGACATTAGGTGACAACAAGTATTAGTCAAAATCAAAATAATTATATTTTAAAAGAGTTGAGAGACTGATATAAATCTTCAATTTCTTAAGCAAATTAACAAATGGGTAATAACTACTATGAAGTGTCGTAATAGAATTGGATATAGTTTTGAAAATGGTGAAGGGTTGTGATTAGTGAGATGGATAGCATTTGGGAACAAAAATAGAATTATTAACTTTGTTTTGTTTTTGTTTTTGGTATACTAATCTTGAACAACCATAGGTTTAATTATGCACCAAATCCCCACTTTAAGGCTACAAAATAAAGCTTCTCTAACAAATTATTGAACCAAAAAGTTAAAATGATGATATGAAGGAGGTGTCATAATCTATATTAAAAATCTATATTAAAGTAATCTCAACTTTTCTCTCCTTTTCATCTTGTCTCTTTTCATCTTGTCTCGCTTTACAAAGTATTCATAAAAATTAAAATTTTAATTAGATTATTCCGATCATCATTTTTATTATGAATAAAAGTGTAAGATCTCATATCGATTAGAGAGAGGAAAGAAACATTTATTATAAGGGCGTAGAAGACGCGTTTTAAAATTGTAAGATTGATGACTCTATGTAACATACTAAAGCAGACAATATCTAACATAAATTTAGGCATTTAGGCTGTCATAAAAAATTAATGTCTTTTTCTTCCTTCAAAACGTGTATATATAAAATTGCTTTGTTTAAAATATTAAATTTTTTTGTAATGCTCCTTTAAATTGGATTTGACTCAAAATTTTGGATTTATTCAATTATATGAGTTTTGTTGATAATGAATGCCCCAACTTTTTTTTTTCAAAGAAGAAATAGAAGTGATGGTAACATTTGAAAAATGAGCTCTCGAGCCTCGGGCCGAGGTGCGAGATAAGCTATGTGGATAGAAAACAAGTTTAAGAACGTTTACGAATAAGACGTACGACAAAGTCAAATAATTTTTCATCGAGAGGTTTTATTATAGCATTTGGGTTCAATCCCAAATTTTGTTGAGCTTATCATATGGTATGTCTATTGTTTCGTTTTCCTTCATCACTAATAAGACCCGAAAAGGAGAGGTCAAGCCTTCTCAAAGTTTACGTTACGAGATCCTCTTTCCCCTAATTTTTATTATAATTCGTTCAAATATGCTCAATTTTATATCTAATAGGTCCATGATCGGATATGCACCTCGGTAAGCACAAAAACGAAAGAAAAGGCAAAATGGGTGGCACTTCACTTTACACATATGGAGACCATCTTCTTTTGAAGCTGTGTTTATGAGGGAAAGCATTAACCAATCCCTATCTATTCTCTGTTGAGTTCATGCATGAAAAAGGGTTCTATAAAACCACATTACATTTGAGGCCTCAATGGGATTGTTTATTCACAAGAGAAATGAAGAGGTTTGTAGGGTTTTTGCATCCCTCAAAGTCAAAGCCATATTTGGGAGTGGTTTTTGTGCAGCTTGGCTATGCTGGAATGACCATTCTTGCTAAGACAGCTTTGGACAAAGGGATGAGCCAATATGTTTTTGTGGCTTATCGTCAAATTGTTGCTACCATTGTCTTTGTTCCTTTTGCTATCATCTTTGACAGGTTCTTTTATCCCTTCTTTCTCTCCAGTTTCTACGTTTGATCGAACGAACCAACGAACCAACAATGTGGAATAATTATTGTCTTTGTTGTTGTCTTGATTTCGACAGGTTAAAAGGGTTTTTGTTTGTTTAAATGATTCTTCAATGTATGGATTGAGCTTTACGAGTCAAAGCTAATTTAATCGTCATAAAAAGTCAACAAAACAATATTGAATTGAGTTTTTAGTTTTGTATGCAGGAAAGTGAGGACAAAAATGACGTTTTCGTTGTTCTTCAAGATTGTGATGCTCGGTTTATTAGAGTAAGAAGGATGCGACGATTTTATTTCGTTACGATTAATATTAAATTTAATCATTGATTCAAAATATGGATGATTAATGGTAGGCCGGTAGTGGATCAGAACTTGTTCTATGCTGGTATGAAGCTCACAACAGCAACCTTTGCAGCTGCGTTGTGCAATGTTCTTCCAGCTTTTGCGTTCCTCATGGCTTGGGCTTGCAGGTAGGTACCTTCAATTCATCCATATACACAAAAATGTATGTTTAAAGTGAATGAAATTTGATAGTGGGTTCAAATCCCAAGGCTATCAAACAAAAAACTTTTTAAAAGGAAAAGAAATGATTGAGAGTAGAATCAAGCAACCCTAGTAGTTGCTTTAAAACCTTCCATCAAATTGTAATCTTTGTTCCCCCCACACCTTTTAACCCCAACAAAAAGAAACATAGAAAAATGTGTGACGTTCTTGATTGATGTGTGTAATAGCTCATGCATACCGTTAGTAGATATTGTCTTTTTTGAACTTTTCATTTCGAACTTCCCTTCAAAGTTTTTAAAATACGTCTCCCTTATAAAGAATGTTTTGTTGTTCTCTTCAATCGATGTGGGATCTCACCATCTACCCCTTCGGGGCCCAACGTCCTCGCTGGCACTCGTACCCTTCTTCAATCGATGTGGGTCTCCTCAATCTACCTCCCTTTGGGACCCAACGTCCTCGCAGGCACTCGTACTCTTCTTCAATCGATGTGGGGTCTCCTCAATCCACCTCCCCTTGACACCTAACGTCCTTGTTGGCACACCGTCTCATGTCCATCCCATTTCAGGGCTCAACCTCTTCATTTGTACATCGTCGAGTATCTGGCTCTAATATCATTTATAACAGTCCAAGCCTACCTTAGCAAACGTGTTTTAAAAATCTTGTGGGGAAGCTCAAAAGGGAAAGTCTGAAAAAGACAATATCTACTAGTTGTGGATATAGACGGCTATGAATAGGGAAAAAGCTCAAACACGAGCTTAGAGAAGATGAATGAAGAAAAAAAATGATGGTAACCAAGAGTTTGAATGAAAGACATATGAATATTTGTATGGCAGGCTTGAGAAAGTGAACATTTTGAAAAGGGGAAGCCAAGCAAAAATCATAGGAACCATAGTGACAGTAGGAGGAGCCATGATTATGACCTTCATAACAGGACCCATGTTGAATCTGCCATGGACAAAGCCCTACCAGCCCTCTGTTTCTTCTCCTTCAGCTGATTCTACAAATCACCAAAGCCCAATAAAGGGCTCCCTCATGATTGCCATTGGCTGCATTAGCTGGTCAGCCTTCATCATTCTTCAAGCAATTACATTGAAATGGTACCCAGCCGAGCTGTCGCTTACAGCATTGATATGCTTGGTGGGCAGCATTGGAGACACAGGGGTGGCTTTGGTGATGGAGAGGGGGAGCCCTTCTGCTTGGGCTTTGCACTTAGACACACAGCTTCTGGCTGTGGTTTATGGTGTAAGTAAAGTAAAGTAATGTAATGTATGTTTGTAAGTGCACTTAAAATTAGTGCTTAAAAGTGTTTTTGATGCAGGGAGTAATGTGCTCAGGAATAGCTTATTACATTCAAGGAGTGGTGATGCAAACAAAAGGGCCTGTTTTTGTGAGCGCATTCAATCCTCTGAGCTTGATTCTTGTAGCAATCATGAGCTCCTTCATCTTGTGTGAGATCATGTTCCTGGGCAGGCAAGAACAGAGTCCATTGTTCCAAAATTATCCATTTGAGTAGCCATATGGGTAACCTGGTTAGTGACATTTTGACAGGATTATTGGAGCAGTGGCCATAATGATTGGGTTGTACATGGTTTTGTGGGGCAAAGCCAAAGATCAGGCTTCAGCTAAGATGACATGTTGTGAGCAGCAACAAATGGGTGGATCAAGTCAAGAGTTCGTGGGGATTGATGTTGGCAAAGAGGGAAGTAATTGATGAAGGCTGTTGGATTTGTACGAGGTTTTGTTACATTTCTGTCTTTTGTTGGAACCAAAATGTAAGATGGAAGGAAAAGCGTAAGGCTTTCTTGGCAATGCAGGCTGCTGATCTAGTTTAGCTTTTAAAATATTTACAATAAAGGAAATCTTACCCTCGATTTCGAACTACGAGATCTCACGTTGGTCAGAGGGTAGAATGAAACATTTCTTGTAAGGGTGTGAAAACGCCTCCTAACATATGCATTTTAAAACCGTGAGATTGACACTGATACGTAACGGGCCAAAGTGGACAATATCTGTTAGCAGTGAGTTTAGACTATTACAAATGCTATCAGAACCAGACACCGGGTGGTGTGCTAGTGAGGACGTTGGCCCTCAAGGGAGTGGATTGTGAGATCCCACGTTAGTTATAGAGGGGAACTAACCATTTCTTATTAGGGTGAAAAAACTTCTCTCTAATAGACGCGTTTTAAAATCATGAGTTTGACGGCGATACGTAACGAGCCAAAGCGAAAAATATCTTCTATCGGTGGGCTTGAGCTGATACGATATCATAGTCACAAATGTCTCTTCTTCTATGACAACGTTTTTCTCTTTCATCTCTTAAAGTGTGCTATCTTAAATCGAAAAGTCTCGTTAGGATTCTCAATAGTACATGGAACAATTACAAATATTTGAGAACATTTGAAACACACCATCAGTTTCAACATTGATATAAAATTTAAATATATTTACTCAATTATTCAAGCTCCTATACACAATAAATATTAAAATGTTACAACATTGATATAAGGTTTAATTATGGTATGGTTTTAAAATAAGTTAACATATAAGTTCATGATTGGTTTTGTTCGATAAAAAACTGTGATTAGTTTAAGAAAAGTGATAGTAGATTATGACCTCCGCAAGATGACTATCTTCAAGTGCCATCTATCTAGCTACATAAAGACGGAAATAGACAAGTGTCACGATGCAATTGAAGAGAATTAAAGTAGGTATAATGATTCTAACTATAAAAAAAAAAAATGAAATGTTGCGTGTAGGATTGGAATTTGTGAAGAGTTTCATACCTTCGATTATTGATTTGTTATCCCAAAATGAAAAAAAGAAAAAGAAAAAGAAAAAGAAAAAGGAAGATGAATATTTATATTTATGTATCTACTTTAAATGATTTGACTCGAAATTTTGGATTTTTTCAATTATGATGAGACCAATATTATGTATGTTCCATAAAGTTTTTAACTTTTTATTTTTCTTTATAAAGAATTAGGTTTCGATAATAAACGTTCAAATTTTTTTTTTTGACCATCGAACTTTTTTGTTCGAAAAAATTTGTGGAAGGAAATATTTGAAGTTTGATTAAAAACATGTGGTATAAAACAATATCTGAAAGATAAACATAAAATATTATAAAATAAAAATTAATTTTATGTAATAATAATAATAATAATAATAAACACTTTTTTCTTGGTCAAACTTTCTTCCTCCTCCATCCATTTCGAGAGCAAATAAAAAAAATGTTTAAAAATTCTAATATTAACTTTTTTTTTTATAAAGAAAATAAAGTGTGACGTTTTATGTCAGTAGTTAATGGAAAGCGACATGTACTTATGTTAATAATTAATGAAATTTGAAACCTAAATGTTTCACGATGACTCTTGAAGTTTGACAAACTTCTAAAATTTAGAGATCAAAATGCTACTAAACTCAAATATTAAAAATATTAAAAATCATATATTTTATGCGTTAAAAATACTTTTATTTTTTAATTAATTAAAATTAAAATTCTTTATAATTAGGTTTTTTTTAATATTTATTATTATTATTTAAAAATTGTCAGTCTCTATTAAATATTTAATAGAAACTGTTAAAATATAGTTTTATAATTATGAAGGAAGAGAATTATATGTCATCAATTTTAGTTCCAAATTTTTAAATTCAGCATTTTAGTCTTTTAAATTAAGAGCTAATAGGATGTTTTTTTTATTATTATTAAAATTTGTATTTTTAAAAGAGATTTCAAAATAAAAATATTTTTAATTATCTTATTTTTTATTTATTATGGTCTCTCACCTTCAATGAAAATAACAAATTAATTTGTAACATACTTATACTTTTAATTTTATAATTATTAATAAATAAACTTGATATTTAATAATTTAATCGATGTATAATAAAAATTTAATCAAAATTATAGAAAAAAAAATGAATGACACGTTAAAGTTTTGAACTAAATTATTATAAAGTATTGAAATACAAAATTTAATCACTAAAATTGTNTTTTTTTTTTTTTTTTTTTTTTTTTTTTTTTTTGTGTGTGTTTCTTTCCGGCTCCTCCCATCCGCCGCCGCCGCCGCCGGCGTCCCATCGGCCTTTATTTTTTCTTGGTGTTTGGTCTCCTTCCCTTTCTTCTTTTTTCTTTTCCCTTTTTCTTCAGGTTTTCAAAAAGGAAAAGGAAAATAACTAAAAGGGCGTTCCTTTGCTGCCTCTCTCTCTTCTCTCTCTATATGTATATATCTATCTATATATATATATAGAGAGGGAGAAAAAGGAGAGAGAAAAATAATATATATATATATATTATAATTTTAACGGACTATTTTTTAAATTTTAGGGTTAAATGTTGGTCAAATACAAACCAAAATGGTATTTTTCTCATAAATTAAATTAATTGATGTAATCTAAGTCTATTTATTTCTTTATATTCTAAACTATATATATATATATATATGTATATATATGTATATATATATATAGATATATATCATTGTGATAGAGGGTCAAATTTGTCCAATTTTTTTGGAAGATGGTCGTATTTTTTTAATAATTTAGGACCAAAGGTATTTATTCTTAAACGTTTAGAGGTGAAAAATAAATTATCATTGTGATAGAGGGTCAAATTTGTCCAATTTTTTTGGAAAATGGTCGTATTTGTTTAATAATTTAGGACTAAAAGTATTTATTCTCCGACATTTAAAGGTGAAAAATAATTTTTTTTTAAGGGAGTTTATCTTTAGACACAATTTTTAAATAATAATAATAAGTCTTTAGACACTTTTTAAAGCACTCCACAAATAAATAAATAAATAAAATAAAGAAATAAAAATTTCCAACCAACTATATACATAAGTAAATAACATATGCGCAGTCACACAAAATAAAGATTTAATTTTTAGAATTTTTGCTTTTTTATTTTTTAATTTTTATTAGTCAAATCCTTTTTCTTTTAAATTTTCATTATTCAAAATTCTTTTATTATGCATCCAATACCATTCTAAATTTCTAAATTTTATTAATCAACTAGGTCACCCTTATGTGTTTTTAATACCCATTTTTTTTTTTTTTTTTTTTTTTTTTTTTTTTTTTAAAAAAGGGCCTCCTTTTTCTTTTAGTTTTTTATTATGCATCTTATGCTTGTCGGCCCATGTCATGATCAAGTTTGTCCAAGCCGTGTTGTTTATGGCCACATATCAAATGTCTCAGTCATGCTTGTCTAGGACGTGTTGTCCATGGCCACATGCCCATTCCAAACCCCTTTTACATGTTTTCATCTTAGATAAACTTTTACTACTTGATGTTGTATCAATACGGGAGTGAATGACTGCTTACCAAAATCATGTCTACTAAAATGTCTCAAAATGTACTCTAGGTAGATATGACTGGTCATCACTTCTTCCTACCCAGGTTATATATTGTCAAAACCTATCGTTGTTATCTAATCGCTTCTTACCCAGATATGATGTATTTTCTCACTAACGTTTTTCAAAAACATTTTTCTCAAACGTGACTTGAGACTCAAGCATACACTAACGTTGTCCCCAAAGTCCGAATTTCTCACGACTAACTTATTCACTAGGTTAGAACAAGTGTCGCACAATCGTTGCCCTGTTGTAGCAAGAGTGCAATTGTGTCACCGCACAGTCATATAGCTTATTGCTAGGTCATCTCAGCATTCACGAGATTCCATTACGATTTCCAAAATTTAGAAGCTGGAAGTATTGGAGCTACAAAGATAACACAACTTGTACACTAGTTTGAGATATTTGTAGATGATTAAGACTATGTTAAGTAAGTTTTTAAGAATAATATAAACGCAACCCTCTTGTTGTTGCGCTTCAACTTCATCCCACTCACAATGTATAGATGAAACAAATCCAATTTGGTGGCACTTCACTTTACATACGTGGAAACCATCTTCTCTTGTAACCATCAAGTTTGAGTAAGCCAAATTGGTCCCCAAGCTTTGGTTATAAAACCACGTTATCAATTACCCAAACAACACACACGAGAGAGAGGGGAAAGAAAGAAATGGAGGGTTTTTTGAGGCTTTTGGTGTCTGCAAAGCCATATTTAGGGGTCGTTTTTGTGCAGTTCGGGTCGGCTGGAATGGCGATCATTGCGAAGTCAGCTCTCAACAAAGGGATGAGCCAATATGTGTTTGTGTTCTATCGAATGGCTGTTGCTACTATCGTCTTTGCTCCTTTTGCCATTGTCTTTGACAGGTCCTTTTGTTCTGTCTCAAACCATAATGTTTCTGACTGATACCTTAACTTCCTCTTAACCTTATTGGTTGGTTTTGTGTTTTAATGTTATGGTTATAAAAAGTCAACCACTTTCAAGTTTTTATTCTTTTCATGCAGGAAAGTGAGGACTAAGATGACCCTTCCGTTGTTCTTCAAGATTGTGATGCTCGGTTTATTAGAGTAAGAACGCGCATCGTTCATCGCCCTTAATATTAAATTACTACTAATCTTAAAAGCTTAAGTTATTAATCGATCTGAAAATAAAATTATAAAGAATTTAATGAAAAAAGAAAAATCGATCGATAAATTTAATCTTTTATTCATTCTCTCGAGCTGAATAAGGGGTTTATGAATGATAGGCCGGTGATTGATCTGAACTTGTATTTTACTGGTATGAAGTTCACAACAGCAACCTTTGCAGTCGCCATGTGCAATGTTCTACCAGCTTTTGCTTTCCTCATGGCTTGGGCTTGCAGGTACTTTCAAACGGCTTTAAATCTTTTCCCGTTTCGTTTTCGAGCTTAATATGTAACAAATTCCGATCCTCTGAAATGAGAGTAACATATCTTAATGAGTTGAGCAATGCTCAACTTAACAATAATGAGAACAGTTTCGTGCATCTAACGAAAGATTACAATATTCGCTAGCGGTAGACTTTGACTGTTACAAATGGTATCAAAGTCAGAAATCGAGCTGTGTGCTAGCAAGGATGCTGGCCCCCGATAGGGTAGATTGTGAGATTCCACATTGGTTGGAAAAGGGAACGAAACATTCCTTATAAGGATGTGAAAACCTCTCCCCAGTAAACGTGTTTTAAAACCTTGAAGCACGAAACATTCATTATAAGGATGTGGAAACCTCTCCTCTCACCAGTACACGTGTTTTAAAACCTTGAAGCACGGTAGACTTGAGAATTTCTTATTGGTCAGGTTATATGGTTAACATTTTTATATAAATTTTAATAAATACATGATGAATATACATAGTTTTAATAGGATAGGAACTATTTTATGTAAATTATATGATTGAATTACATAATTCAATCTTTGTTCTAAAGAAGATAGGGACCATTTCACAAATATATGACTTTAAAATGGAAATCTTTTTCAGTGGGTTCGAATCCCAGACATGTCCAAAATAACTTTTTAAAAAAGAAGAGAAATCATTTGTGAGAATTGAACCAAACAAGCCTAGTAGTTGCTTTTTAAAGATCCCATCATCAAGAGACCTCTTAACTCCATGAAAGAAAAGCATCAAACTTTTACCTTTTTGAAATTATAGCACTGGAATCATGAGGGTGGGGTTCAAACATTCGACCCACAAAAATTTTGTGGTCTGTTATTGATGCACTCCAGAGCAAGAGTTTAATGAACATGAATCAAGAACAAATGATGCATAAGATTGATTGAATGAATGAGATATGAATGTTTATAATGGCAGGCTTGAGAAAGTGAATATTTTGAAAAGGGGAAGCCAAGCAAAAATCATAGGAACCATGGTGACAGTAGGAGGAGCCATGATTATGACCTTCATAACAGGACCCATGTTGAATCTGCCATGGACAAAGCCCTACCACCCCTCTGCTTCTTCATCTTCTTCTTCAGCTGGTTCTGCAAATCACCAAAGCCCAATCAAGGGCTCCCTTATGATTGCCATTGGCGACATTTCCTGGTCAGCTTTCATCATTCTTCAGGTAAATAATTAGAGTTCTTCAAAAAGAAACTCTTATTTTGTAATGGAAATTACTAACTCAGATGTTGAATGGTGTTAGATGATTACATTGAAATCGTACCCGGCCGAGCTGTCTCTTACAGCGTTGATTTGCTTGGTGGGTACCATTGGTGGCTGTGGGGTGGCTTTGGTCATGGAGAGGGGGAACCCTTCTGCTTGGGCTGTGCACTTTGATAGACAGCTTCTGGCAGTGGTTTATGCTGTAAGTATCTATGTTTGTTGTTGATTCCATGGGAATGAGAATGAAAAGTTATGTTTTGATGCAGGGAGTAATGTGTTCAGGGGTAACTTATTATATTCAAGGAGTAGTGATGAAAATAAAAGGGCCTGTTTTTGTCACTGCATTCAATCCTCTGAGCTTGATTCTTGTTGCAATCTTGAGCTCCTTCATCTTGTCTGAGATCATGTTCCTGGGAAGGTAAGAAGAAAATTCATTATTCCAAAATTCCATTGAACAAAACTGAAAGAACAATGCAATATAAGAGAATTCATTTCAACTCTTTTGCAGGATTGTTGGAGCAGTGGTGATAATCACAGGGTTGTACCTGGTTTTGTGGGGCAAAAGCAAGGATCAGCTTTTAGTTAAACCAGAATCTGATAAGATATCATCTGGTAAGCAACAAATGACTGCAACAACGGGTGAGGAGGGCTCGAAGTCCGTTCAATCGAGTCAAGAGTTCACAGCGCTTGATGTTGGCAAAGAGGACACAAAATGATGACAACTTCTAGTCCTGGTATCTGTTAATATATGAAGCAATTGAATGTGTTTAAAGTACCCTGCATTTTCATTTCCCAAAATGTATTTGTAACTATATAATAATAGTTTCTGTTTTTGTCGGAACCAAAGCTCTGACACTGGTTTTTGAGCTTCAAAGGGCCAGATGGTTGTTGCATACTATTCTATTGTGCTAAAATGCTTCAATACACAAATCTGCCAAGAAGGGATAATATAAGGAACAAAATGCGACATGAAAGCAAAAGCAGAAGGCATTCTCAGCATTGCATTGCACACTTGTGATCAAAATGATGTCTTCATAAGTCGGCAGGTAGCTGACTCGACCGAATCGTGCCTTCACCAATCGCCACTCATCCATATCATCTTTGCTTGCAACTACTGGCTTGTTTACAAATCCATCATGTGATTAGATACCCGGTGGGTATAGCTTTGAGGTCTACAAGTCGTATAATACACGTATCAGCAAAATAAATTAATAAACAAACAAAATAAAACAAGTATGAGAATACATATCATGAATAGATGGAACACCACCAGCATACACATCAAACCTTGGAGCGACAAGTCCACGAGATGTTTCGCACTAGATATCATTTATCCTAGGTCAAATCTGAACAATGCTAAGCACAACCTACCTCAAAATTTAAAAAGGTAAATCCCCATCTCAAGAAGGCATAGTTATTTCATCTTTTCCATAAATACGCTGGAGTTCAAGAGTGGCTGCTTGATAAGATGCTGTGTAGTATGAATGAAAGAAAAAGTGAGAAAATTCAACATAAATCCTTCATATTTTTACTGATGTACTCGCGTAAATATTTTATGGAATGATACGAATCACCTTTCCAAACACGAAAGTTCTTCTGATTAATGGGAGAGCCAGTCACATTGTGAATTGCATCAAATAACATCTCCTGAGGGGTGTTCTTTAGCTCTTGAACAACAGCATAGATAGTTTTACCATTCTCAAAGTAAATGTGGTTATTTGGATGTTTGGTTTTGCAGCCAGCGTGCCTCTCAAACTCATAAGCATTGAGAGCCTGTGCAATGCAACTCAAACTCACTTAGCAACCTTAATAATATAATTAGAGCTGTATGTTCCTTCGTTGACTTTTACAAAAAAAAAAAATAGAATCTTGAACTTCACAAATTACCTTTGAATGATTGCAGTTGTCACAGCTGCACAAGTATCCAGTTCCTTTTATTGTTCCTTTCAGATTTTTCTTCCCAGTATAAATATTTGAAACAGGTGGCAGAAAAGACTAATTAGTTTCATAGCATTCTCCAGATTTTCAAATTAAAATGAAAATTATGTATAAGAAAAGAATAATTATACCTCCCGTGACCAAGAAACATATTTCACAGGAACCCCATCAAGCATACCAGTTGAGAGCAAGCTTTTAACATTTGAAGGGAAGCTATTGGGTGACACCTTCTTAGTCGTCCTCGGCTCTCTAATCTTGGAACTTGTGTCGATTTTAGCATCAACTTTTATGACATTGTTAATGTTCACTTCCACATTGGGATGAACTGAATCTCTCATGGTTGATACTTCTGATGCTTGGGCAGAAGCCTGATTCGCCATTAACAAGTCATAACTGCTAATGATCCCACCAGAAGGATTACCTGTCCCATTCTCATCATCAAAGCCTCCAAAAGATATGGTATTAGTCTCACCTTTATGATAGTTGTGAGTCATTGACACCGAACCAGAATCGGCTTTGTCAAATTTAGGACCGACATGTACAACGTCCGAGTTTACCTTGTCAAAGGTTGGACCCATGGACAAGTTATCATCATTTCCCTTATTATAGGAGGGCGCCATTGAAATGAAAGTATCACCTGCCTTACTATAGGTTGGCCCCATTGAGATAAAATTTTCATGCCCTTTATTGTAGGAGGCACCAAAAGAAATGATATTACCTTCTGCCTTCTCATAAGATTGACCCATTGAAATAAAAGAGTCATCCCCTTTGTCAAAAGGCTGGCTCATCGATAGGATGCTATTATCTCCCTTGCTATAGTTAGGACCAATTGTAATAAAATTCTCATCACCTTTGCTGAAAGCATGACCCATGGAAATGAAACTGTCGTCTGTCTTGTGATATGCAGGGCCAACCGAGATGGCATTCTCATCTCGACTATTATATGTATGGCCCAATGAAATGGCGTGCTCGTGGTTTTTGTTAAATGTTGTACCCATTGAAATTGTACCATTATCACCCCTACTATAGGCATGTCCCAAAGAGGCAGGCATGCCAATGTCAGGATCCCTGACTTGATTGACTTTAACTTTTCTAATTCCACCAAAATTGAGGCACGATGAGGAATCCTCAATGGATTGGGACATGGACAAGCCAACGGATGGGTTGTTTGCAAAATGATTCTCATACTCCTTTCTTCCCATGTCCATATTTGCATTTCCAACAGTGATGCCTCTATCGACCAAGTTGACAGTTCGTACTGGCTCAGAGCCGAAAAGACGATCAGTGAAGTGCCCAGGAACTGACTGAAAACTTGAAGTGTTTTCCCAGGGAGAAACATTCATGTGTGGAACTCCTGGAACAGGTCTAGTATTTACGGTTTCTATTGCTTGCTTCTTGCTACTGAATAGCTCTGGTGCACTGCCATCCATGAACCATTGATGGCCACGTTTGGCTTCGATTCTGGAGGAGCTATCATAGTTCATCTCTCCATCAGTTAAACATCCAGCATCCCTTGGTATCCAAAAGCTTTTATGCTGGAAAGACTGCCAGAAAACAAATACTTGAGAGGCTTTCCCAAATACTTAACCCAAAACAGCCCAAATGAGAAGTTAAAAAAAACAAGTGCAAAAGATAATATGTAAGTTCACAGTTTGCCTTCAAAACAATAAGGGAAAAGACTAAACACTAGAAACGCAGTTGTTATTTCTTTTTTCCTTTTTCGGGCACCTGACGTTCTGGCTCTGCAACATACAACCATATTTATAAATTAAGTTAGGCTTTAATCTCTTCGCATTACAGAAAGAAGAAGATACAAGAAAAATGCTTAAAGAAAGGCCTTACAGAACCACATAAATGATTCATGCATTTAAAAATAACTCTATTATATCAGCCAGATGATATTCCAGAACAATGAGGTATGTGAACATAAACACTCATGAGCTTCTTTTCATGAACCCATTTTCAGAAAGATTCCAAATCATGAGAACTGAAAACTAAATGAAAAACATAAAGTACATTTGATCAGAACTAATAAAAACTCTGGCTTAAAGTTGTATCTTACACAAGCAGAAAATAATGTAATAATCAGAAACAAATTTAAAGGTAAGCTACAAGCTTATCAGGTCTGATTACAAAATCCAATGTCATGCTAAAAAAATTGTGATCAATAAAGTGTACAATCATTTACTTCCCTCACTAAATGTCATTTTCCTCGAGTTTAAAATCTTGTCCAGCTATCGCATTCACAAATAAACCTCTTACTTGATATCTTGGCGAAATAGTATTAGATCGAGCATTATGAAAGTTTAAGCTTCCTTGCATAACTGTTTAATCTCTCTTGCATATCCATACAACTACTAAACAAGTCGACGTCCCCGTCAAGATTCTGTTAACTAACATCTCCATCTAAATACACTTCAAACAATATAACATATTGAAAGTTGTCATCATCACTTTTGAATAAAATATTGTAGCCATCGATTCATCCAAAATCAATAAACGAAACCGACATTCATACATCTTTCAAACTAATGGAACCATTAAAACTTCCTGGTAAGTTTTTTAGTAAGGGCTTTGAAGTTTGTCGAGGATTGGCCTTGCAGGAAAGTTGTTTGAGAGCCCTTGATTTCAATCAACCAATGCCTAAAATCAATCAAACAACTTCTTACACCGGCTAAATATTGAATGAATCAGAATTCTTTGAAACAAGGGGAATTAATCTGAAGGGTAGAACATATTTTCCAATCAGGTGTTCTTCAATTCCACTACTAGTCGAAACAAAAGCTTAAAGTTATGAGAATTGAAAGCATCCAACGCATAATCCTAGGCTTCCATCCTCGTACTCGCAATGATTGACACAGGGTAAATTAACCAACGTTTGGGATAAAAAAAACACCATAAGGAAATACTTTAACTAGAGGCAAATATGATGATCTGAGTATGCAAGCACAGATTAACAAATTTTGATGCCCGCATTTTGAGAAAAAAGAAATGGTAGCAAGAAATCAGTATTAGCAAGCACCGATTGTCAAGTAGAAAGGGAAAATTAGCCTTTTACAATAATAAGTTTACACAAAGCAACATTCAGAGGTGGAAGAGTATGCAAAATTCCCGATTCAAACGTACCATTTTTTTCCAAGCAAAAACCCCAAAACTTCAAATTCGCTTCTCCAAGCTCTGAAACTCAACCTCCGCGCGATAACGCCAACTCCTTCCACGCCACACACACTCGAACCCAACTCCACGCCCAGTGTCAGATTTAGACGACGACACAACTCAAGTTACCGATGAAAAACACAACAAAGAACCACGGAAAGCGCAAACCTCAAAGATTTCGAAAATCAATCTGCACACAAACAACCAAAAATCAAAACTCATAGAGCAACCAAAAATCGAACGCCGATCAGGGCTAATCACGATCAAAATAAATTCCGAAACACACAAAAGAAGATTCAGAAATGCACAAGCAATCCAATACCGATCAAAATCAAAGAAACCAACAATGAGAGACTGAAACCTCCGAAATTTCACAACTATCATAGATTCTCAGTGAGCTGACCTTCGCCGGAGAAATTGCCGGGGAGGTTGGAACACGCGATGTTCCTCTGGGTGAGAAGAAATAGAAAGGGACTTCCGAGGGACTACTGGATAGCGACAGAATCTGAGCTTTGGTATTTTTACTATAGCGAATGATCCTATACGACGCGGTTCTACTATATCACTTTACAACCTTGTAATCTACCGTACACGTGTACAGCAGAACCGAATGGCTCTCCATTTCATAAGGCTTACGTACGTTCTGGTAAAATTCGTACGGGAAATCGAGCCTGATACTGTATACCATATTTGAAGGCTCTGTACATGGTAATGTATCATATCGCAGCCCCACGATCTGGCTTCAAAATCAATCTACACGTGGTGCGTTTTAATAGGCTCCCCACTGTACTTTAAGGACGACCAATCTGGTGTATTCGGAACACAGTAATAAGGTGTTTCTCACAAACGTGGAACGTAGATATAGGACTTAAGAGGAAATACAACCAGTAAATGAACGCCACGTGTGAAAGTTCACCAATTTGAGTTTTAGAGAGAATCATGGGAACAAAATTGTCTCTTTAATTTATTTTTGTTAAAAAAGGAAGAAAATGTTTTCTATAGGGTTTTGGATTTCTTTTCCTTATGTTATTACTTGACGCATTCCGAGATTCATAAAGTAGGAGATGGCACGTGCCTTGCATGCCTTGGTTGCCTCATATATGGAAATTTATGCACAAAAAAGTCAACGGAAACATAGTTCAATTCATTCTGTTAATTTAATTAGATTAATCAAGACATATTTTTATCAAATATATTTCAAGTTCGAACACCGTGCTATTAAATTTTAAAAAAATAATTTTTTTATAAATTTATCGAGTTTTTAGGAAGTCGGCTCTTATAATTAAATGAATCATAATCCAACATTCTTACAAAGACATCACTTATTACTAAAGCTAAACAACTCAATCATTGGAAGGTTATTTGTTCCTTTTCGGCAACAATTTTAAATGCCTTGTATCGAAAGCTATTTAGATTCCATTTAATGATTGAGAAAAAAAATTTAAAAATCAATTTAGATCGTAAAAGTCAAACTTGACCGTTGATTTATGTTCCCAATTTTTGACTTTTTAACTAAAAGTTTATACAATCAATTGAACTATGTTTAAATTGACAATGAACGTTTTATATATTAAAATGTGCTTGAATTAACAACATATATCCATAAATTAGAAGCTAAGGGATTGTTGATTCAAACACGTAAAAATGTTGCCACGTATGAAAGAAAAATTATCACTTTAATATTAAAAATTTTAAAATATAATATTGAAATTTGAATTATTCGAAATATTTATGGAACACTATTCCATTTATTAGTATGGTTTACGTTTTTTTAATAAAAATTATATTAAGTTATATTTTTATTTATAAAACATCATTAAATTTATTTGAAAAATGAAAATGAATTTTTTTTATTATATTAAATATGAAATACTAAATCACAAAATACATTTTATTAATTTATGATGTCATTAATACCTTTTATTTTCTTCCGTAACAGTAATCCTTCGATTAAAAAAATAAAACAATGAAAATATGGGCCGAGAAATGCAGCCCAATAAGAGATCTGAATTGGGCTTATAATAAGCAAGCCCATATCTTTATAACTCCACGCCTTTAAATCGAGGGAAATTTTCACAAGCAATTTATTCTCTCTCATTATCTAATCAAAACGCCCCTTTAAATATAAAATTTTTAAATATAAAATTTTCAAGACAGGTAGATAATATGATCATATGACAAAACAAATGTCAGACCTAATCATATACTTAGAGAATGTTAGGGTTATTATGTGTCAAATCCATGTCCAAATCGACAATAAACAAAATTTTATTATACTGTAAAAAAAAAATTATAAATTTTGAATGGAACATATAATAAATTTTGTTTTTATGGTTGTGTGTTTAATACAAAAGTAGTCTATTATAAACCATATATTAAATATAATTATAGTCGAAATTGACGTTTTTGAAGACGTTTAGTGGTATGTAATAATGAAGCAACAGAGAATGGACATATGAATCTATGTTGTGATCGACAATAACATCTTCGCACCATAAAAGTAATTAATGTACAACATAACTCAACTCTTATTGTTTTTTTTTTTTTTTAATAATGCAATACAAAGAAAAGATAACCATAAAATGTACGATATCTAATCGAGAGGATTGAATGCAACCGTTTAAGCTATTAGAAATAGGATCGAAGACATTTTTATATATAAATAGAAAATACATATGATATATATATTTTTTAATATTGAAGAAATTATTTAACACAAATATAAAATTCAAAAACTAAGCTCGAGGCAGCCTCCTTCGCACGGAGTAGGACCCCTTCGAGTAACCTAACGGTTCAACCACCAATTACAAGATCCGCTTTCAAGGACTCTTCATAATTTGACCCGAGTATGTTGTCATCTTCCTCTGATTGGACACATTCAACCAACAACCTATAAATGCCACATAAAAGTATTTGCATTTATCTCACAAATTTCTTATAGGAATATTTTATTTATTTATCTTTTTTATAAAAATATTAGACTTTAAAAAAAAAAAATCGCTAATACGCACATCTTTCTATATAAGCTCTCTTTTGTCAATTTCCAAAATTGACATTAATAATTAAAAAAAATTAAAAATTAAATATTTGAGATTGAAAGAAGAGGAAGTTTCCTAGAAATTATGCCTTGCCAATTGGCATTTGCCACGTGGTGTTCAGCACACGCCCCACGTCACTATGTTGACTTGGATAGACCAGTCATCGGGAAACCGTACACGTAAGCATTAACTTTTAAAAGAAAAATACGGATGGTCCCCACTTATGTAATTTTTGAAATATTTTATTTAATTTTTTTGGTTGGCGGCTGGCGCGCCATTAGTGGCTAAGTACAAGTTGTACAACGGTCAACCCTTCATTAAACTCCGCGTTTTACTTGCCGTGTTCACCTCTTTTGTTCATTGTAAATTCTCTTTGTTTTAATGATGACCAAATGAGTTCTTTCCATTTTTTTTTTTTAAAGAAAATGTTAAATTAATAATAAAACTCCCTCTTTAATAATTAAAGAGGATAAATGAAGAATTTCATGACGTTCAAAGATTAATGTAAGTTATGTGTTGTTTGAATTTAATAAACAAAAAGAGTTACGTGTAGAAATTTAATCAATATATGTTCATTGCCAAATTTAAAAACAAAAATTGGATTAAAAAAAAACGGTTATTTTTACCATTTTGAAGAATATACGTAATGAAAATTTTAGAGTGTTATTAAACGTCAATTATTAATGTTTTTAAATAATGTATAAAAAATAAAAATCACATCGTTATTAAATGAATGCTTAATAGTAACGTTTTTATTTTTTTTTAAATTTAATTTAATTAAATGTTGAGTGGTTCCAAAAAAAAAAGAAAAATGTTGATTGGTTAAATTTGATTGGTCACACACCCTATCCATAAACCCTTTTATAGAGCCTCTTTATAGATGAACGACTAAGTTTGCAAAATAAAATGAATTTTTAGACGCTTCTAATCATTAATTTTGTTTTCTCCCAATAAAAATACAAGAAATAAATAATAAAAAAATATAAGCAAAAAATTTTCCCTAAAAATATTAAATTAATTGAACTTCACTAGTCAAGCGACCACTGCTGCAAGATCCCACATTGGTGGGAGAGGAAAACGAAATATTTATTATAAGAGTATGGAAGCCTCTCTCCAATAAACGCATTTTAAAACCGTGAGGTTAATGACAATACGTAACAGACTAAAACAAACAATATCTATTGTGCCAGTAAGAATGTTGATTTTCCAAAAGGGTGGATTGTGAGATCTCACGACCCTTGAAAATGGAAAGGAAGAAAAACTTATTTTAGCAAATACATTTTAAAATTGGGAGGTTAATGATGATAAATTATATGCTAGTAGTGGGGTTAAACTATTATGGTTTACTGACCTTTTTGGGTAGGTTAGATTTATTATTATTANGGGTGGTCCATTTGATTTGGTTAAAAAAAAAAAAAAAAAAAAAAAAAAAAAAAAAAAAAGGAACTCGGCTACTCACTCAGTACAAAAGAGCGTGTGAACTCAGCCACGCGGTTATGTTCTCATGCTAACGCGTACATTTTATCTCTTTTCACTCAAATGACAAAACTGCCCTCACTCAGTTTATCATTTGCCAAGCTTTTTTAATTCCCAACTTTTCCAGTATTCCGTCTTACTTCTGGTACAAGAAACCGAGGGCACAACTGTCATTCTAAAATGTCAACTTATTCCCCCCTCTCTCTCTCCTCACGTATATAAATATCAACGCAACCAATCCGGTTCAAAACTCTATTCCTTCACTCAATCGAAACGAAAACGCCATTTCCGTTTCCACCTTCTTCACGAAGACAGAGAGAGAGAGAGAGAGAGAGAATACATTTCCTTCCATCATCATGAAGAGAGAGAGAGATCTTGAGAGCGTAACAACCATGGCGAACTGCTTGATGCTACTTTCTCGTAGCAGCGCGTCCACTACTACAGATTTCGAATCGTCTTTGTCGTCTTCACCGAATCGTGTTTTCGAGTGCAAGACGTGCAATCGGCAGTTTCCGTCGTTTCAGGCCCTAGGCGGCCACCGCGCCAGTCACAAGAAGCCTCGAATTGTAGGACCAGACGGCGGAAACTCCGATGGATCTTCATCGCAAGGATCTCCAACCAAGCCGAAGACGCATGAGTGCAGTATCTGTGGATTGGAATTCGCGATTGGTCAAGCGCTTGGTGGACATATGAGGAGACATAGAGCTACGACGCTGTTGACCGATCACGCTCGACTTACAAATCATCCGAGTAGTTTATCTCATCCGCCGCGTTCTCAACCGCCTGTGGTGAAGAAGACGAACGGCGGTGGAAGGATTCTGTGCTTGGATCTGAATTTGACTCCGTCCGAGAACGATAAACAGTTTCTTCAGCTTGGAAAGAGTATTTCCATGGTTGATTGTTTCTTCTGAATTGGAGTTCATATTCAATCAGATCGAACACGATGAGTTATACTAGTTTTTGCGTTTTCTTTTTCCTTTTTGATACTGTAATCTTCATATCTTTGTTCGTTCACAACATATAGTACATACATAAATCCAGATCTTCATATGCTTCAATTCAATCTCTGTTGCGTTCGATTTCTCAAATATCATCGATAACTCATGTGAAAATCTGCTTTACATCAGTTTGGCGTATATCTCTCCATTGATCTAAGCTCAAGCATTTCAAATCCAGAGGCGATTAAAGCGTATAATTCAATTAATTTGGTATGCGATCATTTCACGATCTCTTAGAAATCAATTTTAATTCATTGTGGTGTTCGGTAAATTTTGATATTCCATCATTATACTTTTAAGTCCATATTAATTTCAAGAAATAATTCCATTGAACAATCAATTTTTTCATCTTTCTTCTTCAATTACATTGCACGTATACAGAATTTCACAACTTTAGCATTTCTAATATTTAAGATCTATTATTTAATTAGGATTTTGTTTCCGAGAATCATCAATCTCGACTAATAATTAATACATGAAACAGTGAATTTAACAAAACAGAGAGAAAAAAAAAAAAACTGTTAAATGGTTTTAATTTCTTTTTCTAAAAAATCAGTTTCGAAGTTTTTTTTTTAATTAATCGTGGTATAAACTAGTTTTTTCTTTCTCTCAAAATTAACGGAAATATTAATTAACATTAGTCACTCGACTGACTCAATTTATAAGGCTAAGTGGATAATAACTAAAGACTTAATTAATTTTGATTTTCTTTGTTAAATAATAATTCTAAAGACTTTCATAATAATTCTAAAGACTTTCATAATAATTAATGATTTTTCTTAAAAAGATTAAATACTTTTAAAAAAAAAACAGAAATGTTTGCAAAGCTTTAGCTATATATATATATATAAATATTAAAGTTAGCCAATATTAAAAAATGAAATTAAATATTTTAATAATTAAATCAGCCCAAATAAGTAGTGACACATAATTTAGTGAAATATATATTCCAATGTTTTTTTGTGTTTTGGGAAAAAAGTAATTAATCAATTAATTTTTTGGGTATATATTTTATTTAAAAGAGGAGGAATATGAATATAAGGGTAGTTGAATGTATAAATTGTCAAATTAATTGGTGAATTGTATATGGTAGCACGAGACTCCATACACCTACCCTACGCCAACAAAAACAAACCCTTTTCCACTTGTCCAATTCTTTTTTTTTTTTTTTGTTTTTTTGTTCCCATTTTAATTAATTATTTATTAATTCAATTACATAATTTATTTTCAATTAGAAGATTATAAATATGATGTGGTTTGATTATATTTTCTATGAGGTATTAACAAAAGATGGATAGACTACATTAGAATAAAAGTGATTATGATAATAAAATATTAAGAAACACGACAAAATAATCTATTTACATCGGAAATATATGTGTCAAGAAGACCAATATACCCTTATAGGAGATAAATTTACTATTAAATATAAATTTTAAATACAATTATTATTATTATTTTTTATTTTTGTGAACTTATCCATTGTTATGTCAACAAAACAGAGCCATTAAATTAATATAGCAGAAAATTTTATATTAACTAATAAAAATCTCATTCACATAAAATTGAATTACGAATAATAACAAAATAACGTAGTATTTATTTTTAAAAAGCTCATAAATAAAATTAATAAATCAAATATTTATATTTACCTAAAATAATAAAGTTTAATAGAGATGGACGACTTTTGAGTGTCTTATGTACCGAACTATATTTGATTTTAAAGTTATTTTATTTAAATGAGATTAGTTTAATTTGATTATGGAGGGAAGATTAATTAAGATAACATAATTGATACCTAATATTTAAAATAAATGAAGAAACTAATACAGCTTAATTGCACTAATCAATTATGTCTAATTATATCTTTAAAAAATATTTACAATAATTAGTATATTTTATTATTATTATTATTATAAATTAAATTTGAAATTTTGATTGAAAAATAAATTGGAAAAACAAAAATCCCATAGGACACAAAGGGAAATGGTCCAACTTTAGGATGCACGACAACCTAACTCGAGACATTCTCAAAATGAAATTGTTTGAAATTCCATTATTAGTCATAGCCAATAGGGTTGCGCCATTTGTCGAGACCGGATTGGCGGAACACTAATTATTTTTAAATTTTGTGGATTGATTTAGATTATTTTTTGGTGGGTAAAGTGGAAAAACGTTGAAATTGAAAGCGGAAAATTAATAATATTATGAAGATTATAAAATACGCGAAGAAAATATTGGAAAGTGTTACATTCAAGACTAGATTCACCGCCTCCATTTCTATAATAATTAATGTAATAAATATTAATAACATAATAATTTTAGAAAATATTGTTAATATATACGTCACCTCATTAAAATATTTAAAAAAAAAAAACAATTACCCATTAATTATAAATTAGACTTAAAAAAATTACTAATTTCTAGTTGACTTTCTTGCCAATTTTAATATCCAAAAGTAGGCTCTCACACGTGTGTTGACTTTATACTTGAAAATCTTTCCATATTAAAACAGAAAATCATCTTCGATTTTTTCTTTTAATTATCTTAAAATCTTTGATTTAAAATTTTCCAAACGCATTAATTGATTCAATTATTTGTTAATTATATAGAAAGAGCAAAAGATTCAACTCAAGATCCTTTAAATTGATAGCTTTTTGGACCTCTCGAGTTTTAATTTCGTAATTTGAGACTTATTATACTTGTAAATGTCAAAATTTTAATTATCGAGTGCATTGGGTTAGCTTCTGGTTAACTTTTTGCAATGCAAAAATAATATAGTATTCATTAATATTTCCACCGTATATTTTTGCAGACATACTCGTACTTCAAATCTTTTTACCTCTACTGACGAGTACCATGGCGTAGAGGTAAAAAGACGTGAGGCTCTAAAAAAGTCAACTCCATGATCATCAGCAAGATTAGGAATAGTCCACTTCATATTATTCTCATCTTATTTATTGGTGGCTTGGTGAGAGATATGCATTGACTTAAGCAAGTAATGACTTTTAGTGTCATTTACCACTAGATTAAGAGTTCATCAAGTGCAGCTTTTATTTCCCATTAGCCTGAACTCAACTGTTACAAGGCCTTAATGACATCTTGATGATGGCAAGACGGAATATAAATTGTAATTGAACTCTCTCGGTAAGAAGTCAAGTCCACTGATAGCAAATGTTGTCTGTTTTGGCGCATTACATATCACAAGGAGAGGTTTCCACACCCTTATAAGGAATGATTCGTTCTCCTCTCCGACCAATGTGGGATCTCACAATCCACCCTATTTGGGGCCAGCGTCCTCGCTGGCACACCACCCGGTGTCTGGATCTCATACCATTTGTAACAGTGAAAGCCCACCGCTGACACATATTTTTCACTTTAGCCCGTTACATATTGTAGTCATCCTTACGATTAGAGAGAGATTTCCACATCCTTATAAAAAATGCTTCGTTCCCCTCTCCAATCAACGTGGGATCTCACACTCCCATGTCCTTAAAAGGGAGGCAACCATTTACATAACCCCATTTCTCATAACAAATAATCTCATCCAAGCAGGAAGTCTCAAAGGTTTGGACATCAAATAGAAAGACCAGAATTATTATTACCTATTTGAGCAGGTGTCTCGAGATCTTCAGCATAACACCGCTGATCTGAAATGTAAATTCTGGGTTGTTAAGCAGCACACCTGGAAAACAGTAAGAACAAACAAAGAACAAACAAAAAGGGCTGCTGCATTTTTAAACTACTAGTTCACACAAACAGAAACCAAAAGTCCATGGCGTTAAACAATTTATCCACCTTCAGGGAATTTTCTAATTGGGCAAAAAATAAGACCAATATGGCAATGGTAGTTGTAAATTTGTTGTTAAGTTCCCATTACAAAAGAGACAGATTTCACGACCACAGCCATATACTACTTCCCAGTACATGAACATGGTCCAGCACATGCCTACAATTACGAAATGATTGAAAGAAAAGCTACTTAGTTTAGAAAACCACAAGACTTCACCCATAATTAAGTCCTTCACACCATTTTTCAATTTTGTCTTTAATGATTCAGAAGTCCAGAAATTGACAAAATGGTACAAACATGATGAACAAAATTGAAAACTCAATCATATATCTAACCACAACAGAGTTGTTTTTGTCTGTGACACTTTGGATGGCCCAAAGGCCAAAAGTAGCTTTTAATAAACAAACCTATCAGAAATAAATGCAAGAGGTCCACTCTAAATTTACTATTAGACTAACGGAAGTTCTTAGTTCTTAGTCTTAGGGGCCAAATATAGAGTTTCCAAGCTCCCATAATAGCACAAGGCATAAGCATAAGCATAAGCAGAACATAAGCATTTCTAAGCTTGGTTTTCACTTTGAAAATCTAAAGCTCCGTAGCTTCCACGAAACAAAACTAATTCTAACAGCTTAGTTTCCTCACCTGTGATGTACGGACCCCAAATAGTCAGCATATAATACAAAAGTTCAGTAGGAATTGAAGAACGCCATCCTTCCTTGAACTGCAAAGTCAAACAAGAAAAGTTCCATTATGAATCATCAACCCAACAACTTGCCGCCACACTATCAGGACATGGCTGTAACACAAAACCATGCATTCAAACTTCTCCCCTGTAGTTCGATGGTCAAATGTTCATACGACGCGTAGTTTTTGTTTCTGTTCAGATTGATAGCAACAAAATTTGTCCCTCCACTACGGAAATTGTTGCTTAGTATAAATGGAACTAACAACAAAGGTTATTTCTGTGTACTTTCCTGCTGATTTCTTGATACCGCACCTAGAAGGAAGCGATCTTCTCATCATAATTAGGGATTTAAACATGAGATAAAGGAGAAAAGAGGTGGATGATTTAATTCAGGAAAGAAATCACGTGTGATATTCAAACAAAGAAAATCCAGTTCCTGTTTTGCGCGAACTTCAAAAGGTAATTGGAAATTGGTGGTATTTTAGGACGATTACCAAATCGTACCGTAGGGGATTGACTATAATACAAAAGAATCGCCACGAAATTCCAACGATTAGGAAGCCTAAACGCGAAATTTCAAGCATGATTCAAGTAAGCAATTAGTATTATCAAAGCAAAATGCGGAAAAAGAAAAGGGGTTTACTGGCAATGGTGAGTCCGGCGGACATGAATTTCTCGTCTTCCGTCAAATGCTACCCTTCCATTTCCATTCATCACAAAAAATATCTTCGCAGCCTCAGTATTTTCCTCCCCTAATCCCGGTTGGATGAAAGTGTCCCACATTGGTTAATTTAGGGAATGGTCAAGGGTTTATAATCAAAGAATACACTCTCCATATGCATTTATAATCAAAGAATACACTCTCCAAATGTTTATAATCAAAGAATACACTCTCCATATTGGTAAGAGGCCTTTAGGAGAGCCCAAATCCTTATACTCAAAGTGGACAATATCATACGTCGGTAAGAGGCCTTTAGGAGAGCCCAAAGCCTTATACTCAAAGTGGACAATATCATACGATCGCGCCAAAATAATAATAATAATTTTTCATAATTATTTCAATGTTTAGATGAAGAAATTATGACTAATATTTTATTTTTTTCTTTTTTTTAATTTGATAGATAGTTATCAATGCAATAATATTTCCACGGGGCGTACTTTTTCAATCGTGCCGCATTGTGATATTGACACACTCACATCAAGTCTTGAGGAGAACCCAAACCTCGTATTCATATTTTGCCCTGCTTTATGGCTGTGTCAGACCTTAGGCAAGATTTGCTTTCACAAATCGAACATCACTTGTGCAGAATCCAAATTTGTTCAGCCACACACATTGCCTGCACGTTCATGTTCAATCATTTGCGACACAACCAACCTACTTGCCTCTACACTAGGTCAAGTCATTCGACTCAACCTTGCTTATACTCGTGGCTAAGGTCTCTCAATGCCACATCACATCCAACATCATCTTGGTTCCCAATTAACATAGCCCTCATGTCTTGACGCCATCCCAAGTCACGGGGCATCGTCGGCCATAGTAGCTCACTCGGTCATGCAATCGAGAACGGGCCCACGTTTTGTTCATAATCTCAGACATCACAAACATCCATCCATTCGAGTTCAATCGAGGCATTGGCCCTCCCAACCCATGTGTCGGAGGTTGGATTATATATATATACATGTGTTAGAGGTCCAAATTTCCAGCCCATGTATACACATAAAACTTAACAGACAACCTCAACCGAAAACATAAAATTGTCAATCCAAACACAACTTAAGTAGCTAATACCGTCCTGGAAAGCTAACATTTCGAGTAACACATATAACAGATCAGAACCTTATAAAACAAGTAGGATGAAAGTGAAAACTATAAACATATTATGAGAGGGACAAAGAACAGTTGTGAAGGTGAAATTTCTTCAGCTCAAAGTTCCAAACAGTTCAGCATAATGTTTGTAGAGAAGGAAACTGGGTATCTATCTGTTTAGATTTAGCAGACCATATAATCACCAGAGATATCTATAATGAACTATCAATAGCATCTAAATGAGTGAACAACAATTTGGGCAATTTGAATAAACAGCAGCACAGATCAATCTATCAAAAAGAAAAGAAAAAAAAGAATGTTTTCGTGCACGACGAGATTCTCTTAAGGTGTTAACTTTTCAGATAAGTACATGGAAAGTTTCTCCCTCGTGATCGAACCAGTATTGTCGACGAATTTGCAACTTTGTTGTCGGTAACTCGGATCGTGATGATGAGACAACGGCATTTCGTCTTGCATCTCGTCCTCCATATCGATCATTATATTGTGAAGTAAGCAGCAAACAAGAATGATCCTTGGTAGCTTATGTTTATCAGGCTTCCACATTATCCCTTTAATGATCTTCCACATCTCTTTCAACCTTGTCAATGCCCTTTGAGCCACCAACCTGGTACTGAAATGGCGCTTATTGAACTCGGTCTGGTAATCTGCAAGGCCTTTCCCTTGGTAAGGAGTTAGTAGCCATGGCAACAGTGGAAAGCCAGAGTCTCCTATAATATACTCTCCTAGTTCTGAATTTTCTGAGAGTTTCATCTTCTTTCCGTTCAACCGCTCGCCATCTTGTGAACGTTTGAAAAAACCTGAGCTTTCAAGCACGAGTGCATCGCTTAAGCTTCCTGGCCAACCTGTTATGATGTCACAGAATCTCATTTCTGGATCTACAATCACTTGCAAGATCATGCTGCAGTTTTTCTCGCGATCAAGCCAGACGCCATTTGCAGATTCTGTCGTTGGCAAAGTCATCATAATGTGCGTCGTTTCGATTACACCGCAACAATTAGGTAGACCTCTGATTTTCTGGAACTTGGACTTTATCTGATCCATATCTTCTTCTGTCGAAGGCCACGAGAGATGGCGGATGCCTTTCTCTTCCATTGCCTCCACAAAACGCCATGTTATTTGAGAAACTGATGATTGATTCATTCCAAATGAGTCACCAATATTTGATAATGATTCACCGGAGCAAAGTCGCCTAAGAGCAACGGCGACTTGGTCGTTTAGAGACAAAGGCTTGCCGTTTAAATCGGTAAAATTTGAGGTTTTAGCCAT
Organism: Cucurbita pepo subsp. pepo; assembly: GCF_002806865.2. Taxonomy (NCBI): domain Eukaryota; kingdom Viridiplantae; phylum Streptophyta; class Magnoliopsida; order Cucurbitales; family Cucurbitaceae; genus Cucurbita; species Cucurbita pepo. The sequence continues at coordinate 6,540,119 of NC_036638.1, forward strand.
CATAGCTTCCTTAACAAGAGAACAGATATAGCTGAATGTTTTTCTTGAAATTTTGAAAACTGACTCAAATTTTGTGTTCTTGGACTGAGATAATGGTCCTGATTGGAGGCAAAAACAAGGATAAAACTCATAATCAGTCCCTGCTGCAAATGTTCTGCTACTAAGAAAAGGCATTGTACTTTTTCAGATATGACAGACAGAAAGAACAACTGACAATATCAGATCAATATATCCAACTCATTGATCACCGAACAAAGATAAAGTAAAATTTTGTGAGCATAACGCCAGAAGAAATGCTGTACTTATACTCGATGCAACGATAAAATTCGACAAACACATTGTATGAGATCCTACATTGGTTGGAGATGGGAACAAAACATTCTTTACAAGGGTGTGAAATCTCTCCTGAACATACGCGTTTTAAAACTTTGAGAGGAAGTCTGGAAGAAAAAGTCCAAAGAAGACAATATTTGCTAGCGGTGAGCTTAGACTATTACAAATGGTATCAGAGTCAGGCACCGAGCGGTGTGCGAACGAGGACACTGGGCGCCCAAGAGGAGTGAATTGTGAGATTCCACATTGGTTAGAGAGGGGAACGAAGCATTATAAGAGTGTAAAAACCTCTCCCTAATAGATACGTTTTAAAACCTTGAGGAGAAGCTCGAAAGGGAAAGCCCAAAGAAGATAATATCTACTAGTGGTGGGCTTGAGCTGGTACAAATGGTATTAGAGTCATGCACCGGACGGTGTGCCAACGAGATGTTGGGCCCCAAGGGAAGTGGATTGTGAGACCCCACATTGATTGGAGAGGGAAACGAAACATTCTTTATAAGGGTGTGGAAACCTCTCCCTAACATACGCGTTTTAAAACCTAGAGGGTATCCCAAAGAAGACAGTATCTACTAGTAGTGAGTTTGGGCTATTACACATAGGTCCACATATTTAGTCAAATCCGTTGGTTTTAAGCTAAAAGTAAAGATTTACTTGTTGCATCATAAATCATGGCCAGAACAAAGTAACTGCTAAATGTGTACCCAACATTTCAGAACCATGGAATATCAAAATATAAGAACTGATATCTAGTGAAACTAGACTCCAGCATGCGTTAAAAGCTCATCTAGTCTTCTTGCTTTACTAACATCTAACAAAACCTACCCACTTTGATCATGTTGTTAGGTCCTCTGGAGTACCAAAATCAAATATTGAGCACTTAGCCATATCAGTAGGTTGAAACAAATCTTATAATACCTAGAAGAGATCCATTTTCTATGAACTTCTATGCATTGTAGCATTACTACATTGACTCGAATCGAAACTTAAACATACCCGTTTCCAAGATGCCTCTAAAACAACCAGATAAAGATATTTATAGTCATCCTTCCATTTCTATGCATAAACAACAGCAGACCATAAAAAACACATACTTGAAGTTGAATATTGTTCATCCCCCGCCCTTCTTCTTCATCTTCGATTTCTCAGACACTGCCTTCTTACAAATGTCAACAGATGACTGATTCTAACTTCGAGGTACTATATATTCAGAGTGATATCTTTAATACGAATCAATAAAGAATAAAACGAGCATTTTGGATCACATTAGACTCAATTCTCTAAAGATGTTTATTGCCGTGAGATCGCACATCGATTGGAGAGGGGAACGAGTGCCCGCAAGGACACTGGGCCCCAGAGGGGGTGGATTGTGAGATCCCACATCGGTTAGAGAGGGGAACGAAGCATTCTTTATAAGGGTGTGGAAACCTCTCCCTAGTAGACACGTTTTAAAAACTTTGAGGGAAAGCCGAAAGAGGACAATATCTACTAGCGGTGGGATTGGGGCCGTTACAGTGACCAAAGCTCAAAAAAGTAGGAGCAGCTAAGAAATAATTAATATTTCAACAATTCAATGAGAAAAAGAAGAAGAACATCAGAACACAACACAGTTAACACTCTATAAACCAGCTAAGTGAGTAGCCACAACTTGTACACATCAATTATCAAATGAACTAACATATCTATGCTAATATCTGCTGCTAAACAGGGTTGATCCATCTCCATGCCCATAGGATCACTTCAACAGGCTGCCCCTTCTAACCCTCTCAATGTTATTAGGAACATATCATGGTTCTATAATTGCAGGCATCAAAGATATATGATTATTAAACACTACATTCCACCACCGTCCAAAAAGCTCACCAAACAGCAAAAGAATTCAACGGAGAGACCCAATAAACAGAAAGCAACTAAGAGCAATAACAATGCACAAATTCAAGTAGAAGAGAAGCAAAAAGTGGTTTACCAGTAATCCTCTGTGAGAACTCATCCCACCAATCCAAGGGCTGTGGCTGAAACGACAGTGAAGCAGCAGCGAAGACATATTGGACAACCTTTTTCTGTGCCTTCTTCTGCTTCTTCCTCTTGAACCCTCTAATGGGTCCCATTAGAAACTCGAAAAAGAAGCAAAGATGAGGCAAAAGAAGAAACACCCACAAGAACCCACGAAGAGAATCGAAGAATACGATAGAATTCACATAAAGAAAAACGCTCAAATTCGAAATTTATGAAACAATAACTCAAAAGGAAAGGAGGGGTTCAAGTATTTGGGTTAAAAAGACATGATGGGTATTGATGGGTATGTGTGTATTTCCTCTGGTTTTGATTCCAAAGCATGCAATGATGAATGGAAGAAGATGGAATAGAAGTTTAGAGGAAGGCAATGGAAGTTGTAAAAAAGAAAGAGAAGTGATGCATTGGCCAATTCATCATGTTGAGGGAAGCAACAAGTCGTGAAAAAATATAAAATATATAATAAAAAAAATCTTTCCTTTCCTTTTTCTAATTTTTCCCTCTTATGATAATCTTGATCTAATCTAAATGATTATCAAATTCAAACCCGTACATTCTAATAATTGGGTTTTTATATATTGTGATATTGTAAAGGTGGGTGAATTTGAAATTAGTGATTAAACAATATTTTATTTGTTATGTAAAAAGTTTTAAATTGGTAGAACACATTTCAAACATGGAAGTTTAAATCTTCATTCTCCAATTTGATGTACTGAATTTTTAAAATTATACTATTCAAAGATTTTATTTTATATGAAATTTGTTTTTTTTTTAAATCAAAAAAGTTATTTACCCACCAAAATTTTAAAATAAAATTGTATTTGATTTGAATTTGAAATATGTATTAAGGCCTATATTAATGGAGGGGACATTTGATATCTCTTGGTTGAACTAATTTTTAATAGATGATTATCTATATAATATTTATTTTATTTTATTTTTTATATTTTAGATTTTGTATATCATTTTATTTCATGTCACAAATTTATTTGTTTGAATTTTTAAACAAAATTTTTCAGAATTTTAACAATTATTCAGAATTCACATATTAACTTTCATAGTTTGGTGGGAAGTATGTAGTTTTCTGGCAAATTTCCCATCCAAATATGGTGAATGGGTTTTGGCACGGAGAGATAGATTGTGTATGTTGAGGATTGTTGAAAAAAGAGTCTCACATCGACTAATTAAAGAGTTGATCATGAGTTTATAAGGAATACATCTCCATTGGTATGAGGTTCTTTGGAGAAACCAAAAGAAAAGTCACGAGAACTTTACTCAAAGTGAGCAACAATATCATACCATTGTGTAGAGTAGTGGTTCCTAAGTAGAGTGTAGAGATCCGGAGAAAAAACAACATCAATTTTTTTTGACAACTTTCTTAGCCCACGATCGATCAGATGGATGAAGTTTCAACGATGTAAATAATTTAAATATAGTTGCACAAATTAACACATTTAAACATGCAATTCATGAAACTATAAGCACTTTGAAGATCATTCTAAACTTGTCCTTACTTGATCTAGCCGGAGTTTCGAATCAAGAAACAAAGTTCCTAAAACACACTATTTTGGACTCGAAATGAAGAAGAAAAAAAAAAAAAAAAGTACCCAGATGAGATGGCAATATCCAATGAAAGAATAATCTGAATTTGTATAAATATATTTTTCCAAGTCAGATTAGATTATATTAACCTTTCTGTAAGTGATTCAAATCATCAGATTACAATAGCATACAATGCAAGAAAAAATCTCAACAGTCCAATTTTGCTGCACACAAGAAACAAAGAGAGGGCATTGATTGTACTAACTTGCAATTGAATCCGCAAGCAGCTTCTTTGGGCAGTTGGAAGAAAGATGGCCTTTTTCACCACATTCGTAGCATGTTCTTCTTCTTATCTTACCACTTACAGAGCTTAATCCAGTTCCAGCTTCCTTCATTTCAGGCACAGGTTTTGGTTGCGTTTCTGGATGTGTTTCTGTTTCTATTTCTGTTTCTGCTGCTGCTGCTTCTCCTCCTCCTCCTCTTTCTGTTCCTTTCTTTGGAACTGCACATCTTACCTTGACAGGCCTGCCATGAATTGTGTCCTGGTCTAACATATTTAACGAGACGCTGTCAGCGAAATCCACATGAGCATAGCCACGAAACTCCCCTGTCGTCTCCTTGTCCATGCCAAAACGTATCAATGCAGTGTTACAGTGAGAGAAGAGTTTCTTCAGATCATCCTCAGTTATATCCCACGACAGATTCCCAAGATAGATTCTGTTGTAGCCTTCCACGATTCCCAGAGAGAAATCGACTGCTTTACTCGTTCGAGTTCCCTTGTAGGGCTGTACTTTAAGGAAGAGGCCCCCCCTACATAAGAAATAATTTGTAATAAGATGGTGGAAAAGGACAGAAAGTATAATGGCGACATGAGATCAAATTGTTCATATTCTCACATGTCAGCTCCATCCATGGCTAGTGCTCGTTTTGCTGCAGCTTCGGTCTGCAAATGGTAAACAGTGGTAAGGTAACTCGAAAACTAAAGAAATCTGACCTCCAGAAATCCAAAATTCAGTAAAATTGTAATCCCCACACCAGTCCCAACACAACTCTGGTAACTATTTCTATTACAAAGAAGAACACACCAGCAATATTTGATACTTTTTCAACACTGATGGAATCTTGACTGATTCTAGCTTAAAAAGCCAAATGAAGCAGACTTACAAGGTGATATGCTATATACTATTTATATGCTCATATGAATATTCTTTAATAATGTTCATATACGTCTCGGTCCTTGGCTAAACTTTGGAAATCTTAGTGTCATAATGCCTTATAAATCCGCATTTTCTAACCTCAATTAACTTCAAAAAGGACCCAACACTTGCACTCATTCACTCTCAGTAAGCCTATGATCTTAGAACAAAGTATAAATCATGAACCATCTTCAAGAGTTGATTGATCTTAATAGCTACTAAGAGGAATGAAAGTTCATATTAATCAGATTACCATACCTTGAAACTTAATATTGCAATGCCTCTGAATTTGCCACTCTCTGGAAACTTCATACAATCAACTTCGGTTATAGTGCCACAGCTTTCAAAAAAGCTACAAATATCGTCCTCAGTTGAATAATATGGAATGCCTCCAACATACACTTTTGTAGCCACCATTTTCACTTACTTCACTGGGGAATATTGCAAGAACACAAGTAAATTTATGTGATCAAAAGGGAGGGAGGGGGCAGCACCAATGCATCTATCAGTCTGGATAACACAGATTGGACTGAGACATGATACCATTACAAATTCCTCAGATCAGTATATTAAACACATAATTAGCTCTTTAGGCATTGTTGTGTACACAATATCTACAAAGGAACTAACACAAGAGAAAGAGATTTGAAGCTTCATCAAGCACAAGTCATTCCTTAATCAACAATTTCATATTAGTAATACAGTTTCTTCCTCCTCGAGCATTAACAGTAAATAACCACAGACAAACCCTTTCCAGATGAACTATGATTAATTCATTATGAAGTTTTCGAAAGGAAATGCTAAGCTACTGAGATATATAAGAGATGAACATGAACTACCTGCCTATATTATTCTGAGTTTCTTCAAGCTGCCGTTTCACTTCATTCCCAGCTACATCTCCCTGCTTCTCCTTCTCCTCCTCGCCACTTTTTGCCTTCTTATTACTCTTCTTCTTCTTCTTCTTCTTCTTCTTCTTCTTCAACTTCTTGGCCTTCTCATTATCCTCTTCCAACCCATCAACCACTTTTTCTCGTTTCGCTTCCTCTTCTTCTCTCTCTTCATCTCTCCCAATCCCTGATCCTCATATTCCTTCTTCTCATCCTTATTCCCATCCGACGCTGTCGAAATAACCGATTCTCTTCGTTTCTCTCGCTTGGACAATCTAGGTCCATGGCGAGTAGCGGTTCCTAATAGCTCTTTGAGGGTTTCTCGCCGAGATTCTGTATCCGGTTCACCGGAAGCATCAGCGTTGGAGTGTTTGCCGGCGACTGATGAAATTAACGATTCGGCTAGCTTTTCTCTCAATTTCTGCTTCAACTTTTTGTTCGACAAAACCATGTTCACAGTCGCAGAATCATAAACGGACGCAGAGATCAAATCAGCCAAAGAAGCAAACCAGAAAGGTCTACTGAAATTCGAGTTCGAGAGTTCTACGATTTTACCCACTAAAACCTATTTCCAGCGCCTGAGGTTTATATCTTAATTTAATTGTTCTAATCATTGATCGTTGAGGTTTAACCATAATTTAAATTTCGACCAAACTTTTTTTAAAAATAAAGGTCAAGCTCGGATGCGCTGATAGTTTCGCCAGAAGATCGGACGATAGTGATCGACCCTGATCACAGGCAACGCTAAATTCTTCACCGCAAGACCGCGAGNTCATCCTCAGTTATATCCCACGACAGATTCCCAAGATAGATTCTGTTGTAGCCTTCCACGATTCCCAGAGAGAAATCGACTGCTTTACTCGTTCGAGTTCCCTTGTAGGGCTGTACTTTAAGGAAGAGGCCCCCCCTACATAAGAAATAATTTGTAATAAGATGGTGGAAAAGGACAGAAAGTATAATGGCGACATGAGATCAAATTGTTCATATTCTCACATGTCAGCTCCATCCATGGCTAGTGCTCGTTTTGCTGCAGCTTCGGTCTGCAAATGGTAAACAGTGGTAAGGTAACTCGAAAACTAAAGAAATCTGACCTCCAGAAATCCAAAATTCAGTAAAATTGTAATCCCCACACCAGTCCCAACACAACTCTGGTAACTATTTCTATTACAAAGAAGAACACACCAGCAATATTTGATACTTTTTCAACACTGATGGAATCTTGACTGATTCTAGCTTAAAAAGCCAAATGAAGCAGACTTACAAGGTGATATGCTATATACTATTTATATGCTCATATGAATATTCTTTAATAATGTTCATATACGTCTCGGTCCTTGGCTAAACTTTGGAAATCTTAGTGTCATAATGCCTTATAAATCCGCATTTTCTAACCTCAATTAACTTCAAAAAGGACCCAACACTTGCACTCATTCACTCTCAGTAAGCCTATGATCTTAGAACAAAGTATAAATCATGAACCATCTTCAAGAGTTGATTGATCTTAATAGCTACTAAGAGGAATGAAAGTTCATATTAATCAGATTACCATACCTTGAAACTTAATATTGCAATGCCTCTGAATTTGCCACTCTCTGGAAACTTCATACAATCAACTTCGGTTATAGTGCCACAGCTTTCAAAAAAGCTACAAATATCGTCCTCAGTTGAATAATATGGAATGCCTCCAACATACACTTTTGTAGCCACCATTTTCACTTACTTCACTGGGGAATATTGCAAGAACACAAGTAAATTTATGTGATCAAAAGGGAGGGAGGGGGCAGCACCAATGCATCTATCAGTCTGGATAACACAGATTGGACTGAGACATGATACCATTACAAATTCCTCAGATCAGTATATTAAACACATAATTAGCTCTTTAGGCATTGTTGTGTACACAATATCTACAAAGGAACTAACACAAGAGAAAGAGATTTGAAGCTTCATCAAGCACAAGTCATTCCTTAATCAACAATTTCATATTAGTAATACAGTTTCTTCCTCCTCGAGCATTAACAGTAAATAACCACAGACAAACCCTTTCCAGATGAACTATGATTAATTCATTATGAAGTTTTCGAAAGGAAATGCTAAGCTACTGAGATATATAAGAGATGAACATGAACTACCTGCCTATATTATTCTGAGTTTCTTCAAGCTGCCGTTTCACTTCATTCCCAGCTACATCTCCCTGCTTCTCCTTCTCCTCCTCGCCACTTTTTGCCTTCTTATTACTCTTCTTCTTCTTCTTCTTCTTCTTCTTCTTCTTCAACTTCTTGGCCTTCTCATTATCCTCTTCCAACCCATCAACCACTTTTTCTCGTTTCGCTTCCTCTTCTTCTCTCTCTTCATCTCTCCCAATCCCTGATCCTCATATTCCTTCTTCTCATCCTTATTCCCATCCGACGCTGTCGAAATAACCGATTCTCTTCGTTTCTCTCGCTTGGACAATCTAGGTCCATGGCGAGTAGCGGTTCCTAATAGCTCTTTGAGGGTTTCTCGCCGAGATTCTGTATCCGGTTCACCGGAAGCATCAGCGTTGGAGTGTTTGCCGGCGACTGATGAAATTAACGATTCGGCTAGCTTTTCTCTCAATTTCTGCTTCAACTTTTTGTTCGACAAAACCATGTTCACAGTCGCAGAATCATAAACGGACGCAGAGATCAAATCAGCCAAAGAAGCAAACCAGAAAGGTCTACTGAAATTCGAGTTCGAGAGTTCTACGATTTTACCCACTAAAACCTATTTCCAGCGCCTGAGGTTTATATCTTAATTTAATTGTTCTAATCATTGATCGTTGAGGTTTAACCATAATTTAAATTTCGACCAAACTTTTTTTAAAAATAAAGGTCAAGCTCGGATGCGCTGATAGTTTCGCCAGAAGATCGGACGATAGTGATCGACCCTGATCACAGGCAACGCTAAATTCTTCACCGCAAGACCGCGAGTGCACCAGCCGGGAATCGAACCCGGGTCTGTACCGTGGCAGGGTACTATTCTACCACTAGACCACTGGTGCTTCTTGAAATATTGTGATTATATTATTTAAATCATTTAAAGTTTTGATAAAAAATGATTTTTTATTCTTTTATTTTTTTAATTTGATTGTCTAAGCTTTGATCACTCCTCCTCTCCAATTGGAACTTAGATTCAATAATCTTATTGAAACGTTTCAAAGTTTATAAGTATTTTTTTAAGATAAATTATAAAGTTAATGTGCATTTTTATTATTATTTTGTTAGAAACGATTTTAATCATATAACAAGTTGATTCTCACGGTTCATGATTGTTTAGTTGCATGACAATTTAGTTTGTGACTTTTAATAAATAACAATTTAGGTAATTTAGGTATGTACTTTGAAATACATAGATTATTAATAATGTATTTGTTTTTAATACAAGGATATAAAGATTTAACATTCGACTTCAAAACTTCAAAAGAACGAGTACATGTCAATTATTTATACATTTGAAATAAATAAATCTGTAAATATTTACATTTACATGTAAATACCTAATAAAATATAATGGATAATAACACAATTATTTTTTTAGTTTAAATAGCTTACCTATTTGTGGAAACTTAAAGTCTAAAAAAGGAAAGTCAGGCTCTGGGTACGCTGATGGTTTCGCCAGAATACATCGGACGGTTGTGATCGACCCTGATCACAGTCAGCACTGATTCTTCATCGCAAGACCAATTGGTTGCACCAGCCGGGAATCGAACCCGGGTCTGTACCGTGGCAGGGTACTATTCTACCACTAGACCACTGGTGCTTGTTGTTTTATTGCGATTATATTAATAAAAAGTATATTTTAGTTGCATAAACAATTTAAAATTAGTATGTAATTTAATTGTTTATACATTTGAAATTGTACTTTGAAGTATATAGATTTATATTTATTTATATATTTTTTGAAGTATATAGATTTATATTTATTTATATATATTTTTAGTACAACAAATGCATGATTGAACCTTTTTTCTTCAACCGATGTATGTAAAGGAGTGACCACGAGGGAATGGGCTTTCCCGGGACCGCCTCGTCTATGTACTCGGGCCCTCTCTTGAAGATGTGCGCGCGATATGAGAAAAAAGAGCAGGTTGGGAGGAACCAATGAAACAACCGGCCATTTCTGTCTTCCTAAATTGGGAGAGCAAGAACAAGTCTCTATTTTTTTTTTGTGGGTGGGGAGCATAGCAGTCAAAGAATAAACCAAACAAAATGATCTGTACATGTTAATTATTTATACGTTTAAAAGCATAAATTTGTAAATAGAGTAGGGATTGAATTATCTCACTTTTATTATTATTATTATTATTTTTTTTTTTGTTGGTATACTCATCATCATTTTTTTTATAAATCTATTTTACTTCTAAATATATATTTTTTTTAATTTTAATTATATGTTATTTCTATATTTTTAATTAATTGTGAATTCGAGAACAAAAAAAGTACCATTAAATTAAAATATTATATTTCTTATAAAGACATAAAAATCGGAGGTATAAAAACCTCAACCTAGTAAATGTGTCTAAAAATCGTAAGGCAGACAACGATACGTAACAAACTAAAACAGACAATATCGAATGTTTTTTCATACATCTTTTCAATTACAATGGAAAATAAGATGAAATTAAAAGTTTATGGTAAAAATTAATTTCCCTCTACATTTTATTATTTAACTTAGATTAGGAAGGACCCAGATACAATGCTTCATTCAAGGAAGAAGCCAACGAACTTAAAGGGTGACCTACTACACTTGGGAAGGACCCACTATCTGCATCAATTAAAATAATGTTATTATTATGGTATTCATAGAACATATCGATCCCCGAAGACTTGCATACCATAAATTAAGAAACCAAAAAGAAGCTGTAAAGACCAAAATTCAGTAATGGCATAATGGAGTCTGAAGCAAACTATAAAGAAAATTATCGGAATTCATAATCCATCATTCCATGTATTCTGAGCAAACAAATACCAATACATACTACAAAAAAAGCTAAATAAAACTTGGGTCCTACTGCAAAATGCTCTCCAAAATTTAAACATGTAACAATTGCAATGAAAATACTAGCAGCTTCAAGCTCTGCAGTTTATATTATACCAATCTTGTTCGCCACATCCAGAGCATCATAATCTGGAGTTAACCTAACATACGCCTTCTTCGTTCCGTCCGGCCTGCATTCCAGGAAGAATGTAGGATCATACATTAGGGCATCCAATCATTCATCATCATAATGGATCGATAATATTGAATTTGTACATGGGTTGGAGATGGAAGGGTCAAATGATAAGCACAATCAGGCCCCAACAACCATTAGATTATAGTTGATGATAAACATTTTGAAATAGAAATTTATGAACAATGTATACCTGATTAAAGTGTTCACTTTCTTGGTCTGAATGTCATACATCTTCTTCACGGCATCCTTGATCTTTTTCTTGTCGGCACGAATGTCAACAATAAAAACAAGGGTGTTATTATCCTCAATTTTCTTCATTGCAGATTCTGTGGTCAGTGGATATTTGAGAATTTGATACTGGTCCAACTTGTTCCTTGGAGTAGCACTGATCCTGGGATACTTCGGATTCCTATCCTTCTTCAATGTCTTTGGCCTATGGAATGTGACTGATGTTCTAATCTTCTTAGCCTTCTTCTTGAATGTTGGACCAGACTTCACTGCCTTGGCAGTCTTCAAGGCTTGAGCCTTGGGATCGCCCTTTTTGCTACTGTCAGCTGCAAAAGATGAGATAAAATCCCTTAAATTAAGGACAGAAACAGAGCATCCAAAGCTCAAAATTACCCAGCGCAGTTTATTAAGCTCGGATTCCACAAGTATATTCAATACATTAAGAACATGGCAAAAATTTCCTAAACCATTTCAAAATGATGTTTTNGAAACTTAAAGTCTAAAAAAGGAAAGTCAGGCTCTGGGTACGCTGATGGTTTCGCCAGAATACATCGGACGGTTGTGATCGACCCTGATCACAGTCAGCACTGATTCTTCATCGCAAGACCAATTGGTTGCACCAGCCGGGAATCGAACCCGGGTCTGTACCGTGGCAGGGTACTATTCTACCACTAGACCACTGGTGCTTGTTGTTTTATTGCGATTATATTAATAAAAAGTATATTTTAGTTGCATAAACAATTTAAAATTAGTATGTAATTTAATTGTTTATACATTTGAAATTGTACTTTGAAGTATATAGATTTATATTTATTTATATATTTTTTGAAGTATATAGATTTATATTTATTTATATATATTTTTAGTACAACAAATGCATGATTGAACCTTTTTTCTTCAACCGATGTATGTAAAGGAGTGANTCGCCACATCCAGAGCATCATAATCTGGAGTTAACCTAACATACGCCTTCTTCGTTCCGTCCGGCCTGCATTCCAGGAAGAATGTAGGATCATACATTAGGGCATCCAATCATTCATCATCATAATGGATCGATAATATTGAATTTGTACATGGGTTGGAGATGGAAGGGTCAAATGATAAGCACAATCAGGCCCCAACAACCATTAGATTATAGTTGATGATAAACATTTTGAAATAGAAATTTATGAACAATGTATACCTGATTAAAGTGTTCACTTTCTTGGTCTGAATGTCATACATCTTCTTCACGGCATCCTTGATCTTTTTCTTGTCGGCACGAATGTCAACAATAAAAACAAGGGTGTTATTATCCTCAATTTTCTTCATTGCAGATTCTGTGGTCAGTGGATATTTGAGAATTTGATACTGGTCCAACTTGTTCCTTGGAGTAGCACTGATCCTGGGATACTTCGGATTCCTATCCTTCTTCAATGTCTTTGGCCTATGGAATGTGACTGATGTTCTAATCTTCTTAGCCTTCTTCTTGAATGTTGGACCAGACTTCACTGCCTTGGCAGTCTTCAAGGCTTGAGCCTTGGGATCGCCCTTTTTGCTACTGTCAGCTGCAAAAGATGAGATAAAATCCCTTAAATTAAGGACAGAAACAGAGCATCCAAAGCTCAAAATTACCCAGCGCAGTTTATTAAGCTCGGATTCCACAAGTATATTCAATACATTAAGAACATGGCAAAAATTTCCTAAACCATTTCAAAATGATGTTTTTTTTTTTCATCAAGCAAGAAAAAAGTACAACCTAAAAGAGAGGATTTAAATCCCAAATAAACTGAAAAATCTAGATATTATTCCCTTCAGCTAACTATACTCCCATAAACCAATCACCAGTTGTTGTAGTTTAGAGCAGAAGTAGATTTCAGAAACCAGGTTTTGAATACTGGGAACGTATTTACGGCACCTAACTTCGATTGAAACAAATGGAAGTACGAATTGAAATAAACGAACATCTCGCATTCAAACAAAATCAAAATGCGGGCAAACCTTTAGGAGCCATTGCTGAAGATCCTGGACCAGAATAATCAACCTGGTCGCACAAGAAATAATCAAAACGAGAAGAAAAAACAAAAGCAGGAAGGAAGAAAGAGGAAAATATTAGCAGCAATGGCAAGAAGGAACAAGATTCATACCTTCCAAGAGAATGATGGTGAGACGGAGGTTGCAGCCGAATTAGGGTTTCTAAAAGGGAGATCTTAGATACGGCCTTCGATGGTCGATTTTGAAACTGGGCCTGACCTTTTGTTCTTGAAACTTTGGTCTTGGCCCAAGAATGTCGAAAGCAATCAAATTTGCCAGCCCACGTCAGTATTTAAACCCAATAAATTAAATTACCAATTTAATCCAAATTTAGTTTTTAAATTTTAAATATATATTCTTTTAATGTTCACCTATCTAATACACAAAATATTTAATTCCATATAATATTTAAGTTTAATATATCAAATAAATTTTTCAAATTTTAAACCTTTTAACTAAAAAAACTTAAAAACTTCACACAAAATAAAATATTTGAGAATATATTAACTTCAAAAAGTTAAAAACTAAATAAACGCTAACTTAAAAATTTGTGATATTTAATATAATTAATAAAATTTTGACTTGGATTAATATTAAAGTAATTACAATTTCAAATATAAAATATATTAAAATTGTATTTTAAATAAAAAAATATTAAACTTAATTAATCTATGAAATATAACTACCGATTTTATGTTTAATATAAACTTAAAATTGTATTTTTGTCTTAAAATATATTTTTAAGGATAAATGTATTGAGTTTGTTTGAAAAAATCTTTTTAAATAGCTCAAAATTGTTGAGTTATTATTTTTTTAATTATTTAAAAAAAAACAACAATTATACATAATAGATTAATAACTAAAAGTTTATAAAAACATAAATATCAAGTTAAAATATCTCATTATAAATATCAAATATTTTTAATATAATAATAATTTAAAAGGGTAAATGAGTTTAATAAATTTTACAAATAAAAAAAAATGTCTATAACCAAATTTAATTTTATTTAAATTTACACCTAAATTATTTAAAATAGGAATGGGTAAGGTCACTCTTTTAGAGAATCAAAACTCAAGAAACAAAAATCAGAGTTAAATAGGAAAAAAAAAAGAAATTTAACACTTCCAAATAATATATTAATAACCAAAATTCATAAACTTAAAATATCAAATAACATAAAAAACTACGAAAACAAACATAAAAGATAACATCAAAACAACAACAACAAACATAACGGTCCTGATAATACTATCATGCCATCTTCTTCCCAAGGAAAACATCTGTTAGAACTGTCTTCGACTGCATAGAAGCTCTCAAAATTTGAAGTCCCTACCAAATACAATCAAACAAAAAACAAAGTCAAGCTATCATATTTGAATATATTAAAATCACACGACAATAAAAAAATATATATTGATAATGTAAAAGATACCAAAAATTAAAAAATTACATTCACAGGTAGTAACATAATAAACATTATATAATTTAACGATGCATAACCATTGACAAAGATATAGAGCAGAACATAAGTCACCTGATCGACAGTCAGAGTGACGAGTTGTTCCTCCAAAGCATCCACGTCTTTGATCTTAAACTTGTTCAACAAAGTAACACAAGAGATAGTGGACATTGGCATGACCCTCAAATCATCCATCACCATGTAACTCACCACACCCTTAACATAACCTTCCTCTTTCTTACTACTTGTGTTGGTCGTGTTTGTCGTTGGTGGCTCCAAATAATCAAGCTGTCTGCTCATGTCATTACCACAAGATGGACATTCTTCGTTAGGATCATGGGAGTAGATAGAGCGGCATCGGCTATTACTAAAGAAACTTGGATGACTACAAAAATAAACTGTTGGCAAAGGTGGTGGATCAGCAGTGCAAGGCAACAGCATAGTAGAGCTACAAAATGACACAACTTGGGGCTTCAAAAGGTTGTCTCTAATCTGCCCATCTGCCTGAAAGTAAGTTTGGTCCAAAGTTTCAACGCTTTTATATAGATTTTCCAAACTACCAACCATGACTTGACCTTGGAGAAGCTTGCATGCAGTTCCAAGAGGAAGGGAGAGTAGATGGAAAAGAAAGTCTATCACCTTCTTGTCTGCTTCACCAAATATTACTCTCTTCCCTTTTGAGTCTATCAGAAGCTTCATTGTCACACCATTTTGAGCCATTGTTCTTATTGCTAACTAAGCTTTGATATCAACCACGTATTTATAAAGCTTTGATATCAACCCCATTAATGAAATGAAAAGTTCCAAAGGCGGCGCGTGGTTAGAATGTAATAAGTGTTATGTGCATGCATGCAACCAATTTTATTCCGCCCCTTCCAATTCCATACGGATAATTATTATACTTATGTTTGAAAATACTATTTTTGTTTTTATTTGGATAAAAAAAAATGAAAGTGAATTAAAAAGTATTCAAAAAGGTTAGTCGATGCGTTGATAGGAGATAGCACTTGTCAAGGTTCGTTCAAATTGAATGTGTAGTACCTTTCTATACACGACCCACACGTGCAAGTGTGGGCCCACTAGGCCGGCTCGCACACCCCCTAGGTCAACTGGTTGGGCTAGCTCCTCTAGATTGGCCAAAAACCCGGAGGTATTGTGACCGTCGTGCACCATGCCAAACATGATGATCATCTCATTCTCATAATGTATGTGTTTGTACTCATCATAAAGATGAAGTATCCCAATGCATGTGAACATATAATTATGCATGACGTCTCTGTACTTTTCATGTTAAGCAAAATCATGCAACACAACCTCGTTCATTCCTCATATATTAAACTAGGCAATATGCATACGTGTGGTATCATAAAACCCCTCATTTCCATACGTGTGGTAGGATGTCATAACATTTCATTGTCGAGTATATTCATATCATAGTGCAACATGACATCTCATAACATATCATATCATTGAACATAACAATCATATCAAACATATGACACCTGTAGAGACCACTGAGCAAGCGTCATCATACATAAGACAACTCTTCCAACCATGCCGATAGTAGACCCACAATTATTCTAATCGTATTGTCGCGCTATCTTCCCCCAAGGGAAACATCTGTAAGAACAGCATTGGATTGAAGAGAAGCTCTCAGCAACTTCACTCCATAAACCAAATAAAACCAAACAAAACCAACTCAACAAA
>NC_036638.1:6556885-6631707 GCF_002806865.2 Cucurbita pepo subsp. pepo
AAAAAAAAAAAAAAAAAAAAAAAAAAAAAAAAAAAAAAAAAAAAAAAAAAAAAAAAAACATCATAGGTTACCTCATCCACATTCAAAGTGACAAGTTCCTCCTCCAAACCATCCAATTCTTTGACCTTAAACGTGCTCAACAGAGTAACGCAAGAGATGGTAGACATAGGCATCACCCTCAAGTCATCCATCACCATATAACTCACCACACCCTTCACATAACCTCCCTCTTGCTTACTACTTGTGTTTTCAAATATTTATAAAGCTTTGATATTAATCCCATTCATGAAATGTAATAAGTGTTATGTGCATGTATGCAACGAATTTTAGTCGGTTCTTTTGGATTCCTCGCTGTTCTACACACGGCCTGCACGTGCGAGTATGGACCCACCAGTCGGTTCGCACACCTCATGGGCCCCTTTCTTGGTCGGGCTAGCATTCTCTGGAGCTGCTGTAGGATACCTGTTAGGAATAGTGACTGTTGCAACATTATAATAAATATAATAATCATTTATCTATCTCATAATGTACTCGTCTGTACCATCATAAAAAGAGAAGAATTCCTTGATGTATGAACAATTATGCATGAAGTCCTAACATTTTCCTTCATTATCATGTAAAACAACCCTTTCATTTTTTCTTCATATCATATCATTTTTACCATAACTTTCCTTGCATAGATCGAGGAGTGCATATGCCAAAACATCATATTGCATGACAATCATATTATATACCTTATCATATCAAACATGTGTCATAACATAAACATATCATATCATAAATCGTGTCACAACATGATCCGTATCATTAATCATATTACATCATAATTTATATCATGTCACTCATATATCATATCACTTACATGTTGTTAGGTATATCATATCATTCACATATCATATCGTAAACATATCATTTCACAACCTTTCAAACCATGGGGCACGTGTCATCATACAACATATAAGTTCTAAATGATCCGATAGTAAGACCACTTACTTGGTTGACCTTAACCAGTGTTTTCTCTGTAAGTTTGAATTCATCCTCCAAAGTTGCTCCAAATATCGTCAGGAGTTGTTTTGTATTAAACCGTCCATCTCGCTTCATTACTAATTCACTTTTCTAATTTAATTTAACTTGAGGTTCGGAAATAGTACATTATACTGACCTCAATTACCTCTATTAGGTCAAAATTAGATCAGGAAGGTCGGTGTCAAAAATGTCTAACCATGCCGAATACACCATTTTTTTTAGCCGGGGGACTGCACGTAGACTATCCGCTGGAGCCGAAAGACTCGGCGTCTGCAGAAGTGACACGTGTCACTTAGAGACTTTGACACGCGTAACTTAAGGACGTTGACACACGTGCAGGTCTTAGAGCAGGTCAAGGGTTGTTACAAAGAACGCGCAAGGCTGCGTAGTGTTTAGTGGGTTGGGCCTAATTGGGCTTGAAAGCAGGTTTTTGGGCCGAGTAAAAAGGTTCTAGGCTACTGGACTAGACTGGACTGGGTATAGGTTGCTGGTCTTTGGGTTTGGATTCGACCCCATGGATCAAAATTCTCCACCCAACTCGCCGACGTCGTTTACATCGCCGTTATCGATCTCCTCCGTTCAATGCAAGTCCTGCTTGCGTCGTCTCACAGACCCACACTGTTGTAACGTTTCGGTAAACCTACAGCTTAATCCGTTTAATTTCCAGTTTTTTCCGACGGAATCCAGACGCACCGGCGGCGAAAAGAATAAAACAAGGCCAGGGTAGTTGCATATAAAATTTGTTTTCTTGACATTTGGGTTCGTGTCGATTAAGGTTTTCAGTCAATCTCATATATTCCTATCATGTTCTTCGACAACTCCAGAGAAATGTTGTTCAACAAGGGAATTTCAGAACAGGGTGTGGAATCTTATATAGAATTCAAAAGAGTAGTTAAGAAAGAAAGATAACATAACCAAAAAACAGAGAGATGACATTAACTATATTGATAATGAAATAAAAATAGACGACATAGCATCATGACGGCTTGAATAAAACCATGGAAACCAACAATCTTAGCACGCAGAGCAGATCTCTGGAAACAAGTTTGGTCCAAAGATTCCTTGATTTCATATACATTTCTGAAACAACCTTAAATTCCTTGACAAGGGGGGAAGCTCACATGTATCTCCAAAAGTTGTCAGCACCCATGCTCATCTTTTTATACCATAACTTCTTCCACCACTGTTATAAATTAATAAACATTGGAGAACAGATTCAAATGAGGTAGTAGGACTAAAAGTTAATTATTCACCAAAAAATTCAATTATTAGAAGGGTATTGATATTGTAGAATATACGAGAAACAATTGTAAAAATACCAGAGGATTGTGGAAAGTTGATCCTGGAAAGAAACAAGTCGCTCAGGACAGTGGTTGATTGTAGAGAAGTCCTTAGAAGATTCAAGCACTACAAAACCCAACATAACTTAAAAACAAAAATTCAAATGGTTATGAAATGAAGAGAGAAATATAAGCAACAAAAATGTTGGATCACATACGTCATTCATGTCCATATCGATAACCTCCACGCCAAGCTGCCTAACATTCTCCAAATTTAGCCCATAAAACATGGTGCAAATGGAGAGAGTGGAAGAGGGCAATGGTTTAACAGTAAGATCATCCATCACAATGTACGTAACAGTCCCCCCTTTCAAAAAATCTCCCACAATGGGTCGTGCCTCATTAGGTTCGCACACATATGATGCAGGGCTAACCATCTTACAGTGGCATTTGGGACATTCAATATTATATGTAGCACTAAAACTATAACGACAGTAAGAATTATTAGAACATGCATAATAGGTCTTTGGTCCTTTAGAAGGATCGTTTTGCAAGAGTCTTAGGATCTGGGATTGAGTAATGGGCGTTGGGAGGTCGGCCTTTAACTGATTTTGGTTATAATATGTAATGTTCAAGGCCTCCAAGCTGCGGTAGAGACTTCCAAGTGAACCAACCATGGGGCTGTCTTGGCCGGTGGAGAGCAGCTTGACGACCTCTTCAACAGGAAGTCGAAGTATGGCGAAGATGACATCGAAGAAGGTCTTGTCGGCTTCAGCATATAGGATTTTCTTCCTCTTTTTGTCTATGACAAGCTTAAAACGCACTAGGATTTCAGTTTGGTTTTGAGTAGACATGGTTTGATACTTGGGTTTTACTGTTCTCATTGGTTTTTTGTTTGACGCTTCGATTACAGAGATTCTGAATATGGATGGGGAGATAGGTATGATGATGCATGCAACCCTTCATTATTTCTTTTTTCTTGGAAACCCCTGTTGTACTGTAAAATCATTAAATAAGAAAAATAAATGCTTTGAATTTTCATTTGGTCCCTTCCCAAGGTTCAAGTTTTCACTGTCTAAACTTAGGGGGAGAGATGTGAAGAAATTCAGACTCTCAATAAAAGGTCATGATCTCCTTGAACAACCATATGAACATTTTCGGTCTAATGATCTACAAATGACATTTGTAAAGTTGATATCATGAGAAACTATATGTCAAACCATCGCTTGTCTAAATCAAACGAGTCATTTGTAAGGTTGGTTGCAACAGGAAGATGATAGTATTGAACGCCTAGAAGCAATATTGGTTGCAAAAGGACCATATTAAAACTTATGGGACTACACAGAGACATATTCATATTCGCCTATAGCAAAGATAAATACTATATACTGCTATATACTGGAATAAAGGAAGAGTACGTGAATGAGTTTGAATGAGAGTAAAAGTTAAGAAATGTGTAAATAGGATTTGATGTGAACCTCGGTACCCGATTGTCGGGTTTCCATTCATAGACATTCAACATAGCTTCAGATTGAGAGAAGAGAAAGGAAGCCAAGAGGAGTTAAAGAAAGATTTGATTGATCCTATTAAGAAGCCAAAAGTCAATAACATATGCAGGGCAAGGGCCTTTCAGCAAACTGTTTACAAGATCAAATATGAATTACGGGGAGAGGTGGGTGTTACAGCTCTGTACAACTTGTTAAGGCTTTTGCTATAAACGACTTGGATTTTCAAGCGTCTCCTGCAAACAAAGCAACCAATGTCCAAAAATCAATCAAAACTCAGCTTCTCATGGACTCATCAGAAGGCTAACAAAATAGAATGATCTAACTTAAAAGGGCTCATTTAGACACTAAGTGTTTTGTGAAGGCTCTTTTATTGGTTAGTTCTTGTTTTTGTTGCCCTCTTTTGTAATGTCGACCGACTAAGGCAGGATTAGATAAGTTTATCTCCAAATTATGCGACCTTATCAACAGACTACATGATTAATTCATTCCTAATCAGGCCAACCCTCAAAAAATTAACAAGGGATGGTCCCATCATTGACATGCATGGTCCAACCCAATAGAAAGCCATTAAAAACTATTGAATGCAGTAAAAGAAAAACAAAGTGAGAACAAGGCTAGGATTGCAGCAGCAGAGAATCAAAATAGTCAAACAATGTCCAGCATGCTTACCTCACTCATTTTCGTTAAATGACTAAGTAGCATGGCTTGCTAAGCCAGCTCGACAATCAAATAATCTTCGTTACCAAATCAAGGGAATGTATCTTAGCAGCGGGGCTACAAAAGACTCAATCGTGCAAGAAATTCCTCTGTTTCTTCACCTTCTTTAACGATCTGCTTTCACAAGAAATTTGTAGGGAAGATCAAAACATACATCATATAATGGGGAAATGGATCAAAAACAACAAAGGCATAAACCCATAACATGTTGAGGAAAATTAAGCTACAAACAACAATTCATTGTCACTACTATTTAGATGGTGCCTTGCACAACTCCAGGCCATTTCTATTTCCATGAAGAACATATTTTCGAGAATTAGACACAGAAATATTGTGGGTGAATTAGGGAGAAAAACAGTCAACGAATATATGCACCACACCCACAAAGTTTTGGCATTTGAAGATTTAGAGCAATAAAACAATATTTTTTCCCTCCTTCCTAGATTAACAGCAGAAGTTTCAAAAAAAAAAACGATCCAAGTATCGTAGTAAAACAAAAGAATACGGTCCAAAGTACCTTAATTTCTGTATTTTCTGGCAGACCTATTTCAGTAAGCACATATTGGCCAACTTTAACCCAGTCTATCTTTTCTACATCAACCAAGTCTTTGTCCCTCTTTACTTGAATCGGAGATAAATCATGGTCAAAAGAATTTCCTACCCAAATATACAGCATCATGTCATCCTTCTTGCCTAAATACCTACTTGGAGAGAAAATCACTACGGCAGCTTTAGAATGAAGGTAACTTGTGTCAAAAGCTGCAATCTTTGCTAACTCCGGCCAACAGTATACCATTGGTTGGACAAACTCACCATCTTGCTTCCCATTTGACACACTGGATACCATGCCTTCTTCAAAATGTTTTGGATAGCTTTTCCATGAACCAGCTGATTGTCCAGCAACTTCAGTTTCGACCTGGCTCGTGGCCATGCAACCTACCCGTACATCCATTCCATTTTCGATATTCTTGAAATTCTGAGTGGAACTTGTTTGTTCATCTTCAACATTATCCATAGGCTCTGAGCCCTTTTTCATATTAAATGATGCATCAAGAGAGAAAGAAATCTTGTTTTTCCTCTTACCATCTTCTTGAGTGGCAAGAAACCTTGAGGCACTATTTGTTGCTCTGATTTTACAAGGCATTGTAGGCAATGTCAGAGATTTTGCACTACCTCGGCGTTCTGCAAGAGAAGGTGAGAACTTTTTGGATGGGAATGAGAATGACCGAGAACTTGATTCCAAAGGGACTGCATCACGAGTTTCTGGACCATCGGGCATCGATTCTAAGGAACTATTGGATGAGATAAGATGCATGTTAGAAAAACTAGATAGAGTTGAAGAAACTTGAACTGTAGGTGAAGAAGCAGAAGGAGAATCTAAAGAGGATTCTGAAAAATACTTGGTACTTGAACTTGAACTTGAACTTGAACTTGAATCAGAAGAAAGGGAGTCTGGCGAAAGATGGATAGGCGAAGAAGATGACGAAGACAAAGAAATTGCTGAAGGCGATGAAGGTTTTGCAGAAAAATGCACCATCATCAACGAGTCAGAATAGACCCTAGAGAGCGATATCCGTGGAGCTGATACAAACTCTCTCATATTTCCAGAGGCAAACTTACGCCTAAGCATACTCCAACTGCTTTCTCTGACAGGAAGATGGGTTTCATGCTCATTCTCAGATGAAGGAAATGGAGGAACGAAACCACCAGTAATAGCCTTCTGGAAAATTTCAAAATCTAAATCATAGGAATCAACTCTCCTCTCCCCTGGATAAGGCTTAGCTCTTAATTCCCCAAGATTAATTTTACTGTTAGATTTATCCATTAAAGGTAACAGGTTTGCAAAAGAGTCCCAAAAGTTGGCTGGTTCTTCCCCTTCTTTAATTACATAAATAGGCCCATGCACCTTCTCATATCGAACGATTTGCACAACAGCTCCCCTCGCATCTCTTTCCATGATTGCTTCACAGTTCTTACCAATCCAAACAAATATGGCAGAGGGTACATGAATGATAAATGCACCTCTAGAATCCAGAGATGAGGTAGAAGGATCATTTAACATTTTGGGGACCAAATGCAAAGGATCATATGGCGAGTGTGGAGCAACTCTGTACATCCTCAACAGTGAACTTGGGCTAAGAGGGAAAGCATGGACCCTCTTTTGGCATTGTAATAACTGGCAAGCAAAACCCATATTGGGGTCAGCAATACCTCTTGCTGCCTTTACATATTGAAATGCATCATCAAAACTCTGCCCTTCTCTCCACATAAGATAGGCAATCACCAACGACGTCGACCGCGATACTCCCTGGCAACAATGAACAAAAACCCTTCCATTTTGTTCTCTAACATCTTCAAAGTAGTCAAAAACATCATAAAGTATACTGGTAATATCCTCAGAAGGGCTATCCTGCAACCACAAAGTTCTGTACACGAAATCATCTTTGAAGTACTCAGGGCAAACGAAACCTACACAATTCAACACATGAGTAATTCCATTCTGTTTAAGTATATCCCTATCTCGAGCAACCGCATCACCACCAAGATATACATGTTCAGCCACCTTTGAACACTCTTTGTCAAAGAAAGCAATCTTATCCCTCTTCACCAGCCCACAATTCTTATCCGGGTTTCTCTGAATTGTCGACAAATCAAGTTTCAACCTCTCGCAATTTCCTCTGCCACTTGGTGTAGGAGGCTGCGGCCACTCACCAATATCATCCGATCCCGCCTTCGGCCATTCATCTAAGCTTCGCCGAGCTATGGACAAAGGTTGTAAAGGAGGCAAACACGACCTCGCTTTGCAATGCTGCTGCGACCTTGGAGTTAATGGGGCAGGGAAAATTCGGCTTGGTCCACTGCTATCACCAAGATTCCCATTGGGGTCTCCACCTTCTCTGTTCACTTCCGGGTGGTGAAGGGAGGAACGTGATGCAGACCACGAAGCCGAGCGCCAGAACAATTTCCGATTGCCAGAGAGCTGCACTGCGGCCCCAGAAGTACCAGAGTCCTCGGAGCCCACCATGCCCGTCCAAAATCCACAGACAATAACTCAAAGAAGCCCAAGAAAGTATAGAAACCCTAATTTAACTTCTTTCACCCGGACAAAAGAATGAACATATTGCGCTGAAATCATATATAAACAGATATCAAACAGTCAGACCCATATCAGATCAACATCAATAACATCAACCAAAGGGCAGTAACAAAAAATAAGTCAAAGAAAACACTTCGAAGAACTAAATTAAGTAATGCCCACGATTTATTTCATAGTTCCCAGATGAAATAAAAAAGAACCCAGAAACCAAATTGCAAGAATTAAAGAACAACAAAGAAACAACAAATCTCAAACTCTGACAACACACAACTCTTCGATAATCTACAAAAGAAGAAAAGTCAGAGCAACGACTTTGAAAAAGAGAAAGCAATTTAGAGTGCTTGATTTCTAGGGTTTGCAATGAAATCAAAGAGAAAAGAGATGAAGAGTTTAGATTTGCAACTTACAAAATCAAATGAAAGAGGAGGTTCAGTGGAGTGAGTAAGTAGTGACTGAAAGAGATAGTGAGAGCAGAGCAGAGCAGAGACGTTTTAGTATAATCTGAGAGAGAATTAGAGAGAGACTGGCTGTGGAGAGGAAAGAGGAGCACAGGTAGAGAAAATTGCATTTAACCAGATTTCAATGTCTGGGCCCTTTCACACTTTTTATTACTCCCATTCTCCATTTAAGAATTCTCTGGCTCCATTTAAGAACAGCCCTAGAACGCAAGCCAAATCGAACCCATTTCACAAAATTCACTTCCTAACCATCGAGTTGGAGCATTCCACACCAATGGATCAACTAAATAAATATTTTAAATTAAAAAATAAATAAATCATAATGAAAATGAGTTCTTTTGAAGTGGAACGTTCTTTGTCACTCAACTCGATCAAATTCTTGTAATTTTAGTCATTTTATTGAAAATTTTTACGAGAGACTAAAATTATAATTTAGAAAATTTAAAAGGTATGGGTCTACTTTCTACCACAAAATCATGTGATATTTTGGCATTATTCAATCATTGCTTCTTCTTACTCATTTCTTTCAACCATTCTCTTTGTATTTTATGGATTCATATCATAAAATATACAAAATCTTTATATAAATAAATTTCTTATTTTAATTTATGGTTGAAAAAGTCTCTCCACTTTCTTGATGAGATGACCATAAGAAGAAGATTAACCTCAACTGACCAATAAGCTTTTAAACAAAACAAAAGCATGTCAACTTGGTTGTCTCATATGCCATTTGATTCATACACAAGACAAGCCCAAAGGTCATACATGTAATTATCACTTCAAAATTTTAAGATCGGTTTTTCGGCCGTATTATATAGAGCACTCAAGTGTCTTAGCTTATTACTAATAATAAGAAGAGGGCTCGGAAGCTGTGAAATAGTGTGATGAGATATTGATACGTACTACTTTTTTTAAGATCAAAGTTCAAATTCTCTTACTCTACTTGTTGTAATAAAAAATTGTAAATTTAACATAAAGGGGATGGTTCTACTTCTAACTTCCTCTATACTTCTCGACTTAAATAATACCTTAAAAACATGTAGGGTGTCACGATCATACGTGTAACTTGTTCGTTGGGTTAGAATAAGTGTTGCACAATCATTGTCTTGTTATCATGAGAGTGAGAACGTGACATAGAATATGAAGATTCGAATCTCTGACTTCTTGATAAAAAAACAATTGAATTATGTTCTCGTTGGCATGGGAATAGGGTCACTACCCTTTTAACGTTGTTTCACCAAAATCTTCTATTGGCACCAACAGTTTGTGTGTCATAAAGAGAGCCGTGAGGATTGGTTCAAACAGTTTTCCTAGTGGATTCCTTCAAGTTCAAGTAACTTGTGATTTGGATAGGACCATAATTTCTTTGTGCAGTGGGAAAAAGGGAAACTTCTTGTGGGACTATAGAAAGACCAATTTTCAAATTTAGTCAGCAAAGTGTCCAGCCAACGTCAAGATTATGGCATGCCATTGATGTTGATGTGCCAACAACAACAAACCAAATCCAATAAATAATATCAAAACTATTCAAATCTAACTCTAAATTCACTGTTGTTTCGAACGTGAGTGTTCGAATGAACTTCGCGTACACTTTGACTAATCTTACGAAATAACCGGTATACATTTAGGTAACTGGAAAATTTTGTTGGGATCAAACTCACAATTCCTACGTGTCTCCTTTATAGTAAAACTGTGAGAGTGACGGCGATATGTAACGAACTAAAACGGATAATATCTGTTAGCGGTGGACTTGAACTATTACATTCTAGATATAACTTGACTCTCACGGCGATATGTAACGAACTAAAACGGATAATATCTGTTAGCGGTGGACTTGAACTATTACATTCTAGATATAACTTGATAGGAAATGTAACCTTTCTTGATAGGAAATGTAACCTCGGCGCCTGTTCAGGAGGCACCTGAAGTAACTCGAGCAAGGGAGATGGGATCAGTTCGGTACTCGCTCAAACATTGACTGATAGCAAAGCATACTGATCACTGAAGATGCATCGAAAACCATCCGCAACAGCCTTGGGACAAACCCCATCACGCAACCTGTAGATACCAATAGAAAGATACAGTAATAGAATATTATTTTTAAAAATGAGTTAAAAGTATAAATTAAAAGAAAACCATATTTAAATAAAAAAATCAAATATTTCACATATTAAAATAAATTTGAAATTGTTATAATTAGAATTTTCGAGTACCGTTTCTACATACGAAATTTTTTGGAACTATGGTTTGAAGGGACCGCGCGTACGCAGGTCCCCGCTAACACAAATTATGATGTAGGCTCCACCACATGGGCAGGCCTTAAGCCCAGCACCCCTCCTACGTGCAATGGAGGCCGCGGGCCTAGGAAATGGGCCTTAATGATCGTCCAATATCCCCATCCAGGTAAGTGAGTTCTACGGACTTTCGCCTGTTAATTTATAGCCTCAGCGCTCCTTTCCTTCAGCGGTTTACCGATGTGGGACAACGACACCGCTTATTCAACGAATTACTCCCAATCCATTTATTTGGTCATAACTACATTACAATAATTTTTCAAGCATTCACTCGTTTCATTAGTTTCAATGGTGATCTCATAGTAAAATATAATTATTTGTTTAATATCTACTTTGCTTCACAGAGGGAGAGCGTGACAATTCACGATGCGAGTGTGTCCTATGATAGACGTTGAGGGAGAGAGGAAATGTCACGTAGGTTGTGATCCCTATGTGCGATCAATCTGATGCATGAAAGCCAAGCTTAGGCCTAGTCAAAATTAAAAGCAACAATATCGTCATGAGTGTTAGAGACGAGCTCATAGAATTCAGATTTGGCTCCAGACTGTAACTTCAAAAATCAAGATTTCAATATAAATTTCAACACGTGACTCTATAATTAAATTTGTATATATCTCATTATACTCATCAGGCATGTACTACCAAAAATAAATTCATCGATATTTGCATATGTCTTACTAAAAAAAATAATAACAATTATTTAGAATAAACCCTAAATTGATAAATTTAATTATAAAGCATGTGCACATCTAAATGGATAGAAGTGTGAAGTTGAAAGTGGTCCTTTGTCTTAATGGAAGATTATCTACCTTACATGCAAAGATAGACCACATACACGTATTATCCATTTCATTCATTACTTTATATGAAAGCGTCCATTAATATTAGAAAATAATTTAAAACGATTAATTTATACCTAATACTTGTTTAAAGTTGTTTCTTCAGGATTTTCTCACGGTTAAAAAAAACAATAAAAAATTATATTGATATATTTAAAACAATAAGTTTAATTTTTAAAAAAAATTTGCAATTAGTATTCTCAATCATTTTTAATACAGTTGATGACAATATACATAAATTGAAAATTTTAAAATTATGCTTTTAAAGTAATCCATAAACATAATCAATCTTATAAACAAATATAGTATACATTTGATATTGTTAACTTATTTATATATTATTTAATTTTTAATAAATCGAGTATGATATAATGTCTTAATCATCAATAAAACATAAATTCTTCTCAAATATTTTTTCAAACGCATTTTTTTCTCATATTAGTGGAAGTCGCTGTCAAAGGAGCATATTATGCATATTAATATCACATTTTTTATTTGCTTTTATTTTTTTCAAGATCTATTAATGTAGCACTATAGATTAAAACCCCCCATTTTTTTTTAATTATTTCAACAGCTGGCATAGTTTTTTATTTGCATTAAATTATTATTTATTAGCTATTTCAAATATGTACATACTTTTATGACTCATTTACTAAACATCAAAATAATGTATTAATTAATTGAAACACATATAATTTTGTATTAATTAATATATTATATTATTAATGGAAGTATAAAATAAAATTTAATATTTAAAATATAAAGACAAAAAAGTCCTCATCAAAAGGATCCCGACCATGTGATGTAGACGCCACTACTCGGCTATTCCCACGGACCACATTTGATATGACTCTTATCCACTTGAATCACTACTGCTATCCACGTAACCAAACAGATTTTTTATTCCACAAATTGCCCCCACGCAAATCTCAGCCGCCTTTATTTATAATTTTTAAAATGTAAATATATATATATTCAGTGGGGCCAACGAGACCTCTCAATCCAACGACTCCAGTTAAGTTTCACCAATCCAACGAACCAAAGAGAATGAGGGTCCAAGAAGCTTCCATATACCTTAGTAGCACTTTAAAAAAATTCTCTTATAAAAGATCTTTAGTCCCAAAAGGTAGGGGCAGTCGTGGGCCCACTCAGTTTTAATATTCTTGATCGATCCTACGGCTCAGATCATTTTGCATCTCCAAGATTCAGTACGACAATTTTAGATGTTTTTTTTACAGAAATACTTTCCATTTGTGTTATTTAGTTCATTTTTTTTTAAAAAATTTATAGAATTCTATTAAACACGAAATTAAAAATTAAAATTTGTTAACTATTATTTATATGAATTTAGTATTTATTATTGAAATAATTAGTATAAGGAAAAAATTAATAATAATAATAATATAAATATTTTTTCATTTGAGAAAATGTTAGGTTAATTTTTTAATTTAACATTATAAAAAAGGGAAGTGAAAGCTGAGTCAAAGATGGTAATAATATTCTAGACGCAGGAACCGTACACGTGGCATTTGATTTTGATTTTTATTTTTGGAAATACAGTCACTTTATTGGTGCAGGCATTTCGAACTACACAGTGAACGAACCGAAGTTCCATTTTGCCAAAATGCCCACAAATTCTCGTTAAATTTACCATTTGCACCACCAAAATTCTCCCCCTTCTTCTTCTTCTTCTTCTTCTTCTTCATTCCTCCATTGTTACTATTCTCGCATTTTCACTGATCTTAGAAATGGGACCGCCCGTTGTATCCGTAGAGAATGATGAGGAGAGCTCGCTGTTGCTCCAGTCCACCGCCGGCGACCTCTCATGGCGCTTGAACTTCGATGGCTTTCAGTTATCTCCAGAGCATAAGGAGAAGAAACCCTCTCGTGCTCTCCATGATTGCCTTGGGGTTTTGAGTAATTTCCATTCCCCTCTCTCTTCCTCCTCTTCTGCCGTTCCTTCTGTTGGCTGAATCACTTTTGTTCTTCTTTTTGTTAGCGATCCATGTTTGTTTTGTCAATATCGTATTCGATGGTCTGAGTGCCTTGTTCTTTACTGGAAATATTCCTTTTACGTCTTGGGCTGTTGTTTTCTCTCTTTCTAATTTGCTTTTTAGCCTAGCTGCTGCATATATTCGTTTAATTTTGTTTTTGTGAAGAGTATTTATTCTTCTGCCACTTCGCCACTTCCTTTAATTTCTGACCTGAGATGGTGGAATTTTTCTTTTCATCCCATTTGTTTATTTCATATATTTAATGAACGATTGACCTATCCGTTCTTTGGATGAATTTAAAATTTGGAGAGGAGAATATGTAATTCAAAGTTTCAAAGGCCTGAACTAGAAGCTGGAGAATTATTTATTTATTTTTGCTGCAATTGGATGTGGATGTTTTGTGGTTGATTGATTCTTACAGTTGAGTAATTTCCCCATATTTAAGATCTCCCGAGGCATTGATTGTGGCATAGAAAGTAGCAGCAGTTCCCAATATTTTGGGTTTCCACGTTTTGCTGGGTAGTTCATGGTCCTTGAAGTTGCAAGTTTGTTCGTGCATACGTTTTTTTTGCCTTTGTAAAGCATGTGTATGTCTTCATGTATCTGTTTGTATGGCTAGATTTGAATTTGTAGTGGAAGAATGAAAGTAATGAACAAAAATATCTTGAGAACTTCATCCATCTTATTCTCGACACTTTTCTTGGTGAATTCAGCTCCTGAAGATTATGTAGCTGAGTACTACCAGCAGCAGGTAGAAATGCTTGAGGGCTTTAATGAAATGGATGCGTTGGCTGATCGTGGTTATGTTCCTGGAATGTCAAAGGTTGATGTTGTTCTGTACTTCTATGCTTTCTTAATGATTAAGACATTCTTCGCTGCTCAAAACCAGAATATGGCTATGGTGGTTGCAGGAAGAACGTGAAAAGTTAGCTAAGAGTGAAACATTTGCAATCAGACTATCAAATGTTGCCAATTTGGTTCTGTTTGCAGCTAAAGTATATGCATCCATCAGAAGTGGTTCCCTTGCTATAATTGCTTCCACACTGGATTCACTTCTTGATCTTTTATCTGGTTTCATCCTATGGTTTACTGCATTTTCCATGCAAACACCAAACCCGTATCAGTATCCTATTGGCAAGAAACGTATGCAGCCTTTGGTCAGTTCTCTTGCAACTCCCTTTGTCTACTGTTTGACGTGGTGAAAAAAATGATCATATATAGATATAGATTTATTATACCCTGCCTGCAACTACCTCTTTGATCACTGGCTTGTAGTGAAATTTGTTTTCTCTTGTGTTCTTCTCCCAATATTGGGAATTTTAAAAATGATTTCATTTTTAGTTTTTCAATTTTGAAAATTGCGCTTGTTTCTTCTATGTGATTTTCACCTCTCAAAGAAACATTTGGATTCTTATCCAAAAGTTCAATAACAAAAAAATCCATAAAAAGTAGTTTCCGAAACTTGGGTTCGATTTTATTGATAAGCTTAATTTTAAAGGGAAAAAAAAAAAAACGAAAAACCAAATGTTTATCAAACATGGCCATAGAAATTCCTTTATTTTGTCTTTAAAATTTCTAATCGCCTTTAAACTGGATTATACTTTTTGTTCATATTTTCCTTACGGATTATAGACTGCAGAACATGGGAAGCTTCTAAAGCTATATTTGTTTAAGAGCTATGCAATTTCACTTACTATGTGGCATTAATGAAAAAAATTTCAACTTGTCACGTACTTCAATTTTTGTGCACTACATGTCACGACCCGATTTTCAAGGCTATGAATCTTGGACCGTGATTAAGAGGATGAAGGCGATGGGGTCGCGATAAAATGATATAGAGCCAGACACTAAGTGGTGTACTAGCGAGGACGCTGGTCCCCAAAGGGGGTGGATTGTGAGATCCCACGTTGGTTGGAGAGGAGAACAAAGCATTCCTTATAAGGGTGTGGAAACCTCTCCCTAGCAGACACGTTTTAAAACTGTGAGGCTGACAGTGATACATAACGAGTCAAAGCAAACAATATCTGCTAGCGGTGGGCTTGGCTCTTACATACTCTTTCCAATGGCTTTAGTACTATGATCAATTTCTAATTTAAACTGCTTTCGGATGCCGCTGGTTGGGCAAGCAAAAGATTTTCAACATCAAAATGATCGATTCAATTACAAGCTTAATCTAACATTATTTGGTGAAACAGTTATCATATCAAGTTAATATAAACTAAAATTGGATTGCACTCAAAAGTTCCACTTTTGAAGGGGAGAAGAACTGCGTTGATCATTCTGCTGTATGGAGTTCATATAGTTGTTTGCTGCTGTTTCTCTGGATGGTTTAATGATTGATGATATATGGTTGCTGGTGATTTAGTTATACAACCCGATGTTAAATCTTACAGAATTTGAGTCATTGTGTTTGTCTTTTCTTAATTATATATCTGATACTCAAGTCAGGAGTTTTACTGCAGTTAAAAGATTGGGTTTTATTTTTCAAAGGTTCAGTTGACTTCTTCATATTGATACTGATACTTAGGACAGACTGCTATCACGGAAGATAGCTAGCTAAGAAGCACAGATACAAATATGATATCATTTTTTTAAATCTAGGACGTCGACATGACAACGACACCTACACACAGATATATAAACGAGAAGAAAATTAAAAGTCAATGAGTTTATGGATTTGTAGGCTTAAAAAATTAGTTTTATATATTTCACTCTCAAATTTTAGTATTTTTGTCATATATTTGTCTATTTAGTATACTTAAGCTTTTGATGCATGTCTAACCAATGTTGGATCTACTTTGGTTTTCTGCAACTAGTTTCTAACACAACTATTGTACTCGCGAGTGTCGGATGTGTGTCCAATAAGTGCCGAGTGTCCAAGTGTCGACATGTATCAGATATGGACATGCTAGCCTAGTTTGTGCTTCTTAAATAGCTAGTATGTTTGCCTTCCAGTTAGAGTGGAAGGCCCAAAGTTTCCGATTGTTGAACTCAATCGTGAAGAACTACTCTCTCAATAACAAAGAGGGCAGTATGAGAATGAGGGGGTTTAAAAGTTTATTACTATTATCATTATAATCTATTGGTTGTGAGCTGTCACTGCTGGAGGATTCTTATTCCATTTTTTGTTGTGTGCAGGGCATTCTTGTTTTTGCCTCTGTCATGGCAACTCTTGGATTACAGATAATATTGGAGTCAATTCGGACTCTCTTATTAGGCGTAAGTAGTTAGAGAATCATCTCTCTTTTTCTCGTGAAATTTCCCCAAGTTCATCGCTCTAGCAGAAAAGTTGTCCCTAGATAGTGAATTGGACTAGATTTTTGTTCCACGACATTGCTCCAGATTGCTCAGAAGGCTTGACATCTATCTTTTTTATTAAACATCTTACTCTTATTTCAGGATTCTGTGTTCAACTTAACCAAGGAGCAAGAGCGATGGGTTATGGGCATTATGCTCTCAGTTACTCTGGTGAAACTACTCTTAATGCTTTATTGCCGGGCTTTTACCAACGAGATAATCAAAGCATATGCTCAAGATCATTTCTTTGATGTAGTCACCAATGCAATCGGCCTTGTGGCTGCTCTTCTTGCTAATTATATAGCTGGCTGGATCGACCCTCTTGGAGCTATTATTGTGAGTGCAAGCTCTCTCTCTCTCTCTCTCTCCATATTGTCCATTCCCTGCTGTTGTATGTTGACCTTCAGTATTCATATTTGCTGAATTTGAAACTCCCTTAAGAGCAGATCTAGTTTAATGTGCATCTTGGTTATAAAGGTCTAGAACTTCTGATACATATGCATACAGCCCCCCGAGAATGAGAAAGCAGACAATATCTGTGCTGGCGAAAACAGACAATATCTGTCAGCGGTAGGCTTGGACTGTTACAAATGATATCAGAGCCAGACATTGAGCGGTGTGCTAGTGAGGACGCTGACCCAAAGGGAGGTGGATTGTGAGATCCCATATTCATTGGAGAGGGAAACGAATCATTCCTTATAAGGATGTGGAAACCTCTTCATTGCAGACGTGTACTAAAACCATGAAGCTGATGGCGATACATAAATGGACAAAGCGGACAATGTCTACTAGCGGTGGGCTTGGACTTGGACCGGCACAATTGGATAAGTTGAAAACCACAGAGGTTTTGGTCGAAAATAATATGCAGCACCCGAATTTGTATAACTGATTATCGTTCTTCATTTTAGTTTCTAATCTTGTCAACTTCGTAGAAGTTATCCATGTTGATTCAGTGTTCTCTGTAAATTGCTGCAGCTGGCTTTGTACACTATACGAACATGGTCGATGACGGTATTGGAAAACGTGAACTCCCTTGTCGGAAGATCTGCTGCCCCCGAGTACCTACAGAAGCTCACTTACCTATGTTGGAACCACCACAAGGCCATCAAACACATTGACACAGTTCGAGCATATACATTTGGATCACACTACTTTGTCGAAGTCGATATCGTCCTGCCCGGAGACATGCCATTGGAAGAGGCTCACGACATAGGTGAATCACTCCAAGAAAAGCTCGAGTTGCTACCAGAAATTGAGAGGGCATTTGTTCATCTTGATTACGAGTACAAGCATAAACCAGAGCACGCACAGGCACACTTTTAGAACAAGGCACAAACATGGTGATTTCTTCAACTCTACAATCCCGCATGTTCATTTATGTTGTAGTAAAACTGCAATAACATCGTTTTCTGTCTTGTAAATTTGTTCCTGATTCTATCCATGATCTCACAAAATTTGCCCAATGCGTTCAAATTCACCGTATTAGATTTGAATATCTGACTTTTTGATCGAGTACTTACAGATTGATTAAACAAAATATCTACTTTCAAGGCGGAGGGGCATAATTGGAATTTACTCCATGTAGATATTTTATTTTGGTTGATTAGTCTTGCTTTAATGTGAGGGAATCCATATATGTGAGATTTTTATACGTGGGAGGTGAACACTAAAAGTATAACTTAATTAATATTAATTAATCATTGATATAAATATATATTATTTAAACTTATTAAATTTTAATTTTTACATTTATAATCAATATTTTATATCTGATTAATTATCAATATTAGTTTTAATTAATGTTTCATGTAAAAATATTTATTTATTTTTATTTGAATTGATTAATCAATTAATTAAGCTCTACATTATATAATGCTAAATTTATTTTATAATAATAAAAATGGGTTCTCTTACATTAAATTAATTAATTATAATTTTTATCAATAAAAATCGACATATATATTATATTAAAAATATTAATTTTCAATTTCTGAGAGAAAAGAAATAAGTTATAAGAAAAAAACGTTCCATATCGATCTGAGATGATCGAATTAGTGCATAATTAGATTATCGTGTCGCAAATTATTAGATAAAATAAAAAACATGGATATATTTGTATCATTAGTATTTAGATGGATGGGAATTTTATTTATTTGGATTAATTGATGCACTTATGTTTCTTGTTTTTAAATTAATGTTTTTTTTTTTAATGTAATACAATGTTGTCAGATTTTGTGCCATTGTTTGATGACATTATTGACAAAATACCTGCCCCAAACAAGAAAAGTGTCCCATGTCGGGTTGTGACCCCTTTTCGAGTGTCGGTATCTTAAATATTGACGTTGAAAGAAATTTTACGAGATTTAAATTTTATAAAAATAAAGATATTAATCATGATAAGAGACTAAGATCGTTCAGGATGCTTCTAGTCAATTATAAAAATGAAAATTTCATCGGATATTTAACTATGTGTCCAATAGTTTCTTAAATTTTTAAGTTAAACACCAAATTAAAAAATTAAAGGCTTATTAAATATAAAATATAAAATTTAAAAATCTATTAAACAATCTATTCAAAATAATAAATTAAAATTTATTTTTGTATTTTATTGATATTTTTGTTATATTTAATAATAAATTAAATA
This sequence comes from Cucurbita pepo subsp. pepo, assembly GCF_002806865.2. Taxonomy (NCBI): domain Eukaryota; kingdom Viridiplantae; phylum Streptophyta; class Magnoliopsida; order Cucurbitales; family Cucurbitaceae; genus Cucurbita; species Cucurbita pepo. The sequence goes on from NC_036638.1 coordinate 6,576,040, forward strand.
TATATATATATATATATATATATATATATATATATATATATATATTTTTTTTGTATGTTATTATGTCATATTAGTTTCTATATTTTAATTTTATTATATTTAAAATTTGAAAACATAATTTTTTTTTTCTTTTAAAAAATATATTTGATTCATTAGGAATGTTACTTAGGATATTTAATGTGAAACAATTCATTTATTACCATTTTATTTAAAATAAAGATAAAAAATATATTAAAAATTGTTCATTTTATTTAGAATATGAAAATTTTATACGACATCTCTAACTACATCCTTCTCGACTTTTCATTCAATATCGTGAATCACGAAGAAAACATAATTATTCAATGAGATTATTAAAAACTCTAGAATCAATATTTGGTCAAGGTCCCATCAAATTAAAAGAATTGGCATGTATTAATAATTGAATTGCATAATTAGAAAAATCAAGAACGTTCAAGTACTTTAATATAAAAAGCTCTAGGGTGGATTAAAACATGTTCGTGTTGTAAACGATCTTCCATATTAATATGATATTATTCGCTTTGAACATAAATTTTTATAGCTTTGATATGAGATTCACATCGGTTAAAGAGGAGAACGAAACATTCCTTATAAGAGTGTGAAAACCTCTCCCTGGTAGACGCGTTTTAAAATCGTGAGGCTGATGACGATACGTAACGTGCTAAAAGGGACAATATCTATTAGTAGTGGGCTTGGGCTGTTACAAATGGTATCAAAGCTAGACACCGTGCGGTGTGCCAGCGAGGACGTTCGTCCCCAAGGGAGGTAGATTATGAGATCACACATCGAATGGAGAGAAAGAACGAAACATTTCTTATAAGAGTGAAAACATCTCCCTAGTAGACACGTTTTAAAGCTGTGAGACTGGCAACGATACGTAACAGACAAAAATGGACAATATATGCTAGTGGTGGGTTGCCTGCTTGGGTAGAACATAATGTTCCTCGTTTATATACTACTCCTGATATGTGAGACTCCAACAATTTTCATTTTAGCTCAATTTCAATGTATGGTTAACCAAATTCAACACCTATTCGGCCTTCTACAAAGTACCTGTAGGAGGCTAAGACGTTAAACATATATTTTTACCTGATTTAACTTTTTGTTAAAAAGAATCGAACTGCAACGATGCTAGACTTTTCGTATGGTTTGGATTGAATACAAATGCAATAAATATTCTTATTAAAAATCAGCGTAAAGTCTAGAGCGGTTATTCTACGAAAATTGATGTTTTCATTTGGAGGTTAGCGACGCTTTTATAAACGTTCAAATACTAGGGTTTCTACTAACTTCGATGGGCAAAATATAATTTATCATTCATAAAAATACTTTTAGTAAATAATAATTTTGTCACAATATTTCTTACCATGAAAATAATTATTAAAATTAAGAATAGAATTTTATTATATATTTATAAAAAAAATCCAAATTATTTATTAAAACTTTACCGTATCTTTTAACCATACGTATTAAATTATTACCGTTATAAGATTAAAAGGTTATTGTATAACAATTTGGTTATTTTTTTTATTTTTTATTTTGAGAGGTAAATAACCTCTCTAAATTTCTCGATGTGATATTTATAATAAAATTAATTACTTAATTATCAACATAAGCATAATTAGCTAACTTAGAATATATATATACTCTAATTTGGTGTAAAAAAAATATTCTTTTTTTTATAAAAAAAACTAATTACTAAATATGCTTGAAATTATTAAAATTTTAAAATAAAAAAATTGCCATATTTTTAATAATAATAATAATGGAAAATAATGACAAAATAGAAAAGGTTACACCAGTGGTTGCGTGTGCAACTTCAACACCCCCATTCATTCCCTGGGCCCCACATACTGTTCCCAAAATTTTCTTCTAATTACTCTTTGGACCACTTTTGAAAGTTGCCTTCGATTTTGACCCCTGTCCTTCTTTTTGTTTGCATTGTTGCCCCCGAAGTACAATTATGTTGGAGGTTAAATTAAAAGAGTAATCAGTAATTAATTACGTCTTAACTTTAAAGGAAGATGTTTAGCTTTTTATAATACTAAGTAATCAATAATTAGATAAGGTTACGTCACTTCACTTTAATTGATAAAATTACTTACCTGTGATTCAATTCATTTGACTTTTTCTGTTTAATTATTACTTAGATTAGATCTTACCCTTTGTTTTAATTTTATCCAAATTTATTTGAATTTAGAGATATAAATAAATTTATTTATTTATTTTCATATTTTAATACTCTAAATTAATTAATATAGTAAAATGCAACCTCCAGAATTATATTATATCATAAACTTTTAATTCGAGTTTAATAACTCTATTATATATTTGATATTATTTAGTTATTTAAAAATTTTACTGATATTAACGTTTTAATTTGGGTCTTATTAATTTGTAAATTTTTTAAACCACAATTAGATCACTTATTTATGTCAATTAGGCATAAATCAACGATTAAAATTTTATAGAATTATAAATTATGAAATTTATTTAATTTTTAAAAACTGCTAAGAAGATGAAATGTGGAGTTGGAACTTAATTGTCCACGTGGATATATATTATGGACACGTAGGTAAACGTAAACCTAGGTTTACCTGTAAGCAAGAAGATGGGAGAGGGTAAATGGTGGTTGGTGAGTTGGCCGTGGGGTTGTGATTTTGTCTGATCTGGAGGTGGGGGCCCACAGATCACGTGGTAAGGAGGCTCAAAACGAGACAAATGATTGGTCATTCAGGAATCCCATCTGCACCAATTATCACCGATTGCCCACGTGGTACGCTGCTACTGGTTGACCCCACCAGTCAATTTCCTATAAGCACAACGCTTTCACCTCTCCATTGCTGCCAGTCGGTGTAGCGTTATCAAATCCCTTTTCACTAAATGAATCTATATATATATTTGAGCGCAGATGGGCGTAATGCATATAAATTCAGATTTCATGGCTGATTCTTCTGCTGCTTACATTCATATGGTAACCATTCATTTCCTTTCATGTTCTTTATTATTAACGTGTATCAACGTTATTTCCGTTCGCTTTTAGGTGCAACACCTGATCGAGAACTGCTTGATCGTCCATATGAATAAAGAGGAGTGCATAGAAGCTCTCTCCAAATACGCTAATATCACCCCGATAATCACTGAAACTGGTTCGTTCCCATTTTTCCTTCTTTTCTTCCCACCCGTCATCACTACTTCAACATAGCTAACAATTTGTGCATTGTTCGGTATAATTCAGAGCAATTATAAATGTAATTCGAATCTGCATCAAAGGGTTATTAGATGACATACTGATTTTAAAAATCTACGATCTATTAGATAATTTATTATTTCTTTGTAACAGTGTGGAAGGAACTAGAGAAAGAAAACAGAGAGTTCTTTGAAGCTTATTTAGAATCTCGTAGCAGAAATGATAGAATACTGGCTGAAGAAGAGACAAGACAGTTGATCCAACGGATGATGTCTAAACATACTAACGATTAGGTGTTGACTAGGCGATGACCAGGTGATGACTAGGTGACCGATCCATACACATGCATGCATCAATTACTTATATATNTTTTTTTTTTTTTTTTTTTTTTTTTTTTGTCTCATTTCTATACACATGTTTAAAATGGAATATATGTACAAATATTAGCCTAAAATAATTTACCATTTTTTTGAGTATTATAATAATACATATGCCTTACGTTCAACATTTGACACGTAATTCATCGGTATCATAGTCTTCACATCATTCGTAAATTTTTCTTTTATGTCAAACAGTGAATGAAATTTTTTTCGACGAATTATATTGACTTCACTATATAATATCCAAAGGGTAGTTTGGTAATTTGCTCGTGTTCGGTATTGCCACATGGTAAGGGATGATTAGATTCAAGATGTTGATGGGTAAATTTTTGTAGGGTAATTGAGATTGTGACATAAGACTCTTCTCCTATCGTCGATTGTTGATTGAGTAAAGACATAAGTGAAGAAAAATAATGTTGGGGACGAGTAGCTTTCTCACTATCAAAATTATAAACTTTTTTTTTCTAAGAGTCATCGTGCTGCGTTTAAATTCAAATTTGCTTGCTTCTACTCGTGTCGTCTATGTTTGAATTAGGTATGATATTGAAATAAAAAGAAAATAAAAATAAATGAAATGTTTTTTTTTTTTTTTTGTTACTTATTAAATTTTTTTGAGAATGGATATTAGAAATTAAAACTTGTATTCTTATTCCGTTTTAAAAAACAAAAAGGGTAATAAAATCTTATATAATAAATATTTTAAATGTATGGTAAATTTTAAATTAATAATTGCAACAATTTAAAATTTAAAATTTTATAATTAAATCAATTTAGAGATGTCCACGTGGCATGTATCTATATATATATCTTCAATTTAATATTTTCTTTTAAGTATTAAATTAAGGTATAAAATTAATACTTAGAGATGTCCACGTACTCATATTCGAGAGCTCGTTGTGATACAATAATGGAGTTGAAGCTATCAAATTCTACCCTCGATATTAGTTTAGGTCCCAATGACCCTACATAGTGTCTCGAACCTCTAAACCAATTATACATAACTTGCCTGAGTTGAATTTGAGTGATGGAACTTATCATTATACAATAACATACTAGTTTAGGTTCCAATGATCCCGAATGGTGGCTTGAACCTCTCGACGAACCATACACAACTTCGTAGAGCTGAACTCAAGCGACGGTCGAGAGTATTTACATAAGGGCAGGGGAGGAAAATACACCGTTTTATTGAGGCATAGTGATATAATATAAGTACTGTTAATGATGAGGCAAAGTAGAGTGATAATACACCATTTTATTGAGGCATAGTGATACATTTTTATTGAGGCATAGGAAAACAGGGCAACCAACGTCCAGTGCTGTTCATAACTTGGGATGAAAACATGTCCTGGTTCAAGCAGCATTCACCTTGGTCTCCCAACCAGCAATTACATGTTCTGGGACAGCCTTCGTCTTCACGAACGATTCTCGAGCGAAAAGCAACTGCACAATAAACAAACCGACCATTGTATGCTTTCCTAATTCAAGATAATTCACTAGAAAATTTATGTTTTTGGTCCATTTAGTCTTCTCGAGCTAAAATGTTGAGTTTGAATACTTCCCTTTTCTTTGTTATGATCGAACGTATATCAAACCTGATCGTTTCCAACTCCAAGAAACTAGATGAACGAACTAAGGGGAGTAGTTTCATTGAACCCGTTCGTTTACACTTAACATAAGAACAAAATTTATCGAAAGTTTGTTGCATAAGCGGAAACAAGATCGATTGCACTCACACACCCACACCCACGAACATAAATATTCAAAGAAACACAAAGATTTACATGATCCGGAGAGAGGAAAGTCTCACTACATTCACGGGTCGTAGCCAATCACTATGACCAAAGTGTTTATAAGTGTATCTCTCACACTATAAAGTTTTACTTACAGAACTTTCTCCTAACCGTCTAGCTCCACATCTCACAACAATGCTAGACAAACCTTTATATAGGCATATCGATACTAATTCTCATATATGAATTAAGATGATTCATGTATCAATACGGGAGACGAACCAAATGAATCCAATACGTAGATGAATCGAAGTGGGTAATGTATGAAAAGTATTCACGACAAGCTATCTAACGCCAGTATTGACTAAATCGTACCTTTTTGTATGCGGATAAACTCCGTAAGTTTTCGGGAAAAACCCACTTCTTGAAATGGCCAAGAGCAATATCAATATGGTACAGCTTTGGTGCCAGACTCAAATCAACAGCAGTTACTTTTTGCCCAGCAACATAAGGACCCTGACAGCATTGGGCATTGCCAAAAATGAGAAGCGTGAAACCATAAGCATTTTAATGTAGTTGTTCATATAATACACACACATACATGAGCCTTAAGATGCTCATCCAACGCCTTCAACTCTTCAAGCAAAGCCTGCTCTGAACCATCACTGGGGTCCTTGCTCAACAAGAATTTTACAAAAGCACCGTTTATCTTTGATCCCCTGTGAGCCCAAGTAAAGAAGAGGAGATTTGTATCAGAGACTCGGAACCAAATCATGAGGCAACACAATTGGCCAATGCCATGTCCGAGTACTGAATTGGCAATACTATTAAGAAAAACAAGGCATAACGGCTCAAATCCACCCCTAACAGATATTGTTTTTTTGGACTTTCCCTTTCGAACTTCCTCTCAAAGTTTTTAAAACGTGTCTACTAGAGAGAAGTTTCTGCATACGTACGAGGAATACTTTGTTCTCCTCCCCAATCATCTATGTGGTATCTCGGAGTTAATGTGTGATATCCCACATTGGTTGGGGAGGAGAACAAAAGACCCTCTATAAGGGTGTGAAAATCTTCTCTAGCAGACGCGTTTTAAAGTCTCGAGGGGAAGCCTGAAAGGGAAAGCCCAAAGAGAACAATATCTGTTAGCGATGGATCTGGGTCGTTACAAATGGTATCAGAGCCAGACACCGGATGATGTGTCAGCCTTCTTGCTGTTCCCCAAAGGGGGTAGACACGAGGTGGCGTGCGAGTAAGGACGCTGGCCCCAAAGAGGGTGGATTTGGTGGTGGTACCATATCGATTGGAGAAAGGAACGAGTGCCAGCGAGGACGTTGAGCCTCAAAGGGGGGTTGGAAGGAGGGTAGATTATGATGTCCCACATTTGTTGGGGAGGAAAACAAAAGACCCTTTACAAGGATGTTGAAACCTTTCCCTAGCCGATAGCGTTGAGAGGAAGCCCAAAAGGGAAAGTACAAAGACCCTTTACAAGGATGTTGAAACCTTTCCCTAGCCGATAGCGTTGAGAGGAAGCCCAAAAGGGAAAGTACAAATACGACAATATCTGCTAGTGGTAGGGTTGGGTCGTTTACCTCTTTAGACGTGTGATAGTGAGAGTTTTCTACACCCTTATAAGGAATGTTTCGTTCTCCTTTCTAACCGAGGTGGGATCTCACAATTCACCCCCTTGAGGCTCACAATTCACCCCTTTGGGGGCCAGCGTCCTTGGTAGCACACCGCTCGTTATCTAGTTTTGATACTATTTGTAACAGCCCAAGTCAACCGCTACCAAATTTTGTCTTTTTAGACTTTCGAGAATAGTGTGTTGTACACAGTTAAAATCTTAAATAAGGCATAAACTTACACAGAAGAAAATTGAGGAGGAGTAACAAGAGAGGGGTCTGGATACTTGTCCTCAAGAATCCCCACAATGACATCAGAATCAGGAACCCATTTGCCATCAAACTTCACCACAGGCACCTTCCCTTCTGGGCTCACTTCCAAGAACCTGCCAAAATCATCAACAATCAACACACAATCCCATTTAATTCCAACCCAAATTTCGAGATATTACCAACTGGGTTTGTCGGAGAGATTGACAAGAAGCAATTTATAAGCAACTTTCTTCTCCTCTAAAGTTAAAAGAACCCTGTGGCAGAAAGGGCCTACAACAAAGGGAAAACAAAAATCAAACAAAATTCTGCTGAGAAGATGAAAAAAGGGGAAAGAAGAACATACAGTCTCCAAGAACATCGGGAGCACCAGTAGCAGCCTTGACGACAACCTCAATGGCCATTTTCTGATCGAAGGGGCAGGTGGGGAGCTTTGAAACGGGAAATCACAGAAGAAACAGAGGATGTGAGCGAGGAGTGAGTGCGGGAATTTGGGTATATATTTAAGTTATGTGGTATCAATTCCCATGGCGGGGCGGTGAAATGATAGGAAGAGGACAAGAATTCCATAGCCCTCAGACACGAATTTGGCATCTCGAGAGATTTGATCGATAAGATGCAGGGGATTCCTCTCAAGAAAAAGTAAAGAAAAAGAAATTTTCTATATGGGGCTTCGAATTAGCCATACAGGTGTGTGCATCATTTCATTTTCAGCCCACCCCACCTATATACCGCACACAAACATTTAAAATATTAAGAACAAGAATCAAGAACGAAGAAAAGATGCATTTTTTTTCGCTTCGAATATGATCCGAAAATCAGCCCACATCCATTTAGAAACATTATCGCCGATTGGGGAGAAAAAGATTGTAATAGTGCTTTTGTGGTGCTGAAATTGATTTGATTTAGAGATTTCGAGTAAATCGGTCCATTTCAATTTTTTGGATGGTCGATTTCAATTTCTTGTGAGATCCCATATAGGTTGGAGAGGAGAACGAAACACACTTTATGGGGTGTGAAAACCTCTCCCTATCAAACGCGCTTTATAAATCTTGAGGGAAGCTCGGAAGGGAAAACCCAAATAACATAATATCGGTTAACGGTGCGCTTGGGCCGTTACAAATGGTATCAAAGCCAGACACCGAGTGATGTGTTAGCAAGGAGGTTGAGCTTGGGAAGGGAATAGATTGGAAGTCCCACATCGATTTGAGAAGGGAACGAGTGTCAATGAGAACACTGACCCTGAAGGAGGGTGGATTGCGAGATCCCATCGGTTGGAGAGGAACTAGAGACCCACATCGATTGGAGAAGGGAACGATCCTCAAAGGAGGGTGGAGGATTGTGAGATCCCATCGGTTGGGGGGAGGAATTGAAGGTCCCACATCGATTGGAGAAGGGAACGACCCTGAAGAAGAAGGGTGGAGGATTGTGAGATCCCATGAGATGGGGAGGAATTGGGGGTCCCACATCGATTGGAGAAGGGAATGACCCGAAGGAGGGTAGACAGTGAAATCCCATATCGATTAGGGAGGAGAACGAAAGATCATTTCTAAAGGCGTGGAATAACTCGTTTTCCTAAAAACTTTTGGCAGGTATCAAATAAGACAAATTAAAAGCAAACTTTGTCATTAAATTTGACATTAGTTGAAACACAATAACATAACATTTCATTAAAATACATAAACACAACAATCAACAGCAGCAAATCTCAAATCCCAAATCACTCCTCAGAGAGATAAACACTAAAGTGAACAATAGTATCTACACCGTCCGTTGTATGCTGATCCACTTCATGATGAAGCATCTCCACCGTTGCATACCCTCTAGCATTCTCATACTTCCCCGTCCCTCCCACCACCGCAATCTGCGAGTCCTTCGCTGCCGTGCGATGAACCCCAAAGAAGCTTATACTATCCTCAGCCACGTGTTCATGTCCACCGCCGTGAAACAAAGCCGTCAGAGCCACAGTTTGACTAGTCCCATCCAACGAGCTAGCCAAGTAAAAACCTTGCGCACGCCCCACCACAGCCGAGCCAAGCTCGTGGCTTTCGGTCAGCTCGTCGTCGACCACGGTAACGGAGCCGAACATGAGCTGCTGAAGGGTGACTCTAGATGGGAGCTGGCCGGCAGTGACAAAGGGCTGGCTGTCTTCATCGCCGTTGAGGATGCCGTTGTTGGCGCTGTTTTGGAGGAGCAAGTTGTTCCCTTGGGAGGCGCCGTTGAAGCCGGCAAGGAAAGGGAGGTTGTTGTTGTTGTTGATGATGTTTTTAAGGTTGTCGTTGTTGAGTAAGGGGAGTGTTCCTTGGATTGGGAATAAGTTGTCGTTGGGCTTTGAAAATGCGAGGCCACTGTCGTCGGAATTCGCGATCACTCCGGTCACTACTCTGGCGGAGGGATGGGACCCTCCCAGGATGTCGTGCATGTAAAATGAAATTGGTTCGGTGCCCGTTACCCCCACCGCCGCCGCCGCCGCCGGAAGGGGCTTAGTTGGAGGTGTTGATGTGGGGACAGCGGCGGCGGCTGGAGTAGCTGAATTGTCATCTTCTTCATCGTCTTCAGTTGGCCCTTGATTGTTGGCTGCTGCTACTGGTGGGTTGGTTTGGGGTACTGCCGTGTCGTCGTCTTCCTCGTCGTTGGTGGCTGCCGGAATTGGAGTGGTTGCCGGAATCTGGCTCCCCGTGGTCGACGGTAGCGTAGTTGTTCCGACCTGAATAAAATACAATTGAAAGTAACACCAATTAGAAGATATTCTTCATAAAAATTACAATTTTGAAATTCTCATAAGAATTTAATCCAAAAAAAAAACTAAATTAATAAAAATACTCATAAACATTAAAATTTGTACTTATTAAAAAAATGCCCATAAATTTTAAAAAGTTTATATATATATATATATTTTCTCTAAAAGTTCAAAAATATATTTATCATTAATTTTTTTAAAATTTAAATTTTTTTTTTAAAGTTAACATTAATACTCTTGAATCTTTAGAAAAATAAATTTTTAATATTAATATAGAAGAAAATCGTCTATCTATTTACGGCATAAAATATTTTTCTTTAAAAAATAAATGTTTTCAAACTTTTTTTTTTTTTAATGAAGGATATTAATGTTATTATTATATTTTTTTTTAATGTAAGAGATTTTTTTTAGATGTTTTAAAAAAATTAAACTAATTTTTAAAATTTTTAAAATTATTTAAAGGTATTAATGAAATATTAAAGTATTAATGGTTATTATCAAACCAAAATGCAAAATTTCATATTTTTATTAATTTAACAAAAAAAAAAGTGAACCTGAGTTGCCGGCGAAGTGGCCGCCGGCGCAGGGATGGTGGAGAGAGGAGGAGTAACCGCCGCCGGCTGAGGCAGAGACTCGGCGTCGACTTCGTCATCCATCAAGAGCCTGGCAGAAGTGGAAGATCTGAGACCACTGAAACCCAGGCACAAAAAGACGAAGAAAAAGACAGGAATTTTAGCCATTTTCTTTTGTGTTCTTCAGAGAAGAGAATTTGATTGAGGTTTGAAAGATTTGGATGAAGAAGAAGATGAAGGGTTGTGGGTTCTTATATTATTCCAAGTTGAAGGCAGTTTAATTGGAGCTGGTAATTAATGATTAAACATAAAATGGAGTTGGTTTTTTGGTTCTAATCAAACCTAAACCTCCATCAAAATCTGCTCCTTTTCCATACTCATATTGTTAACTAAATTTGTGTTTGGTGTAACATGGATTTGTTCAAACTTCTCAATTAATGATACCCTAAACAATTACTCGAGAACGAACGAGAGAGATCAAAGAGTAGTTGGAGTGAGTTGAATGCAAGTTCGTGAACATCAAAGCTAAAAACACTGATTATGACCGAACATAAAATAGTTGGAGTGAGTTGAGTATTTAGAATGCACCAAGTTAACTAGCAGGTTTTGGAACATCGAGACCAAAAATATTACTAACTTAACCTGCAAGTTCCGAGACATCGAAGCTATAAATATTGAGAATGAGAGAGAATAGGGAGAAAGTTTTTCTCATTGACTAAACTCGGCCCAAGATTATATTCTCCTATTCTTGCCTCACTTTTATTTATATATATATTCTTAATTTGTATAAAATATTATTATTGAGTTTCAAGATTTATATGTTACAAATATTGAAGATCAAAAATAAAATACAGGTTATTTTGTAATCATGTTATTTTCAATTTTGATATGTGAATGTTCGTGTATAACATTATATTAAATTTTAAATGATAACATTTTATTAAGATAGGAAAATGAATTATCGTTAATGATTTTAAAAGGAAAAAAACTTTATGGTTAAAAATATTAATAAATGACATGAACTGAACGAAGAATATATTTTGCACATTTTAAAATTACTTTCGAGGTGAATTGGAAACTAAATTATTTTTAAGTAAAAAATTTAATGGTAATTATCAATATCATATAACTTATAATATATTATACTATGATGTTTGAATTTAACAAGTATTAACTTTTTTTTTTTACTTTTTAAATATAATGTTAAAATGTTAAAATTTTAATGTTTCGTTTGTTTAAATTATGATTGAGTTGACACGTCATTTAAATAATTCATGCACAATTCTAAACATCAACAAAATTACAAAAATTTAAAATAACTAGATTTCTTATTATTAATGGTAGTTTTTTCGGTTAAAAATAATCACTTAACATAATTACCAAAATGCCCCCATGCCACCAAATACACTATTTACTTAAGTAAACATTCAACTCTATGAACTTGTTATAATTTGCTCCCAACTTTGTTCTAAATGATTTTTTCAAAGTTGCATATCCATTAGCGCCAAGGTACTTGCCCATGCCACCGATTATTGTAATATGAGACTCTTTTACATGATTACTCTTATACACGCCAAACATTTTTAACCCATCTTTAATCTCACCGTTACCAAGATACACCCTCATAGCTATTATAGGCTCACCACTATTTTCGTTGTTTTCTACGTACAACCCTTTTATTCTCCCGACAACTACGTGTGATTTACGTCTCGAAGTTTCGAACAACTCTTCATCAATCTCTCTCACAATTCCATACTCTAACTCTTGGAGAATCGCCCTAATAGGAAATGATATTCCAATTGTTGATAGATCAGGTGTTTGAGTAGAGATTCCAGTAGTGGGAGATGTCGTCGTCGTGGTGGTGTAGACTTCAGGTATAGGAATTCCTCCACTTGGTAGAAAAAACCCTAAGGGTTTTGAAAATGGTAATTGATTAGCCGTTGTTTTGGTGTTTGCTGGGAACTTGGACGTAGAGGAGCGAGAAGTTGAATCGAACACATCTCTCATTAAAAACGAAAGCTTATGATGGCTATGGTGGTGGTTTCGAACTGGGTTTTCGAAGGTCCGAGTGGAGGACGAGAGGTTAACGATGGCCAAAAACGAGAGAAAATAAGTTAGTAAAGAATCAAAATGGAGGTTGGCCATGTGTTCGCAAGGGGATATCATATGAACATGAGAATCTCTTAATTGCTAGTTTTATAGGCAAAGGGTTTGGTTGGTAATGAATTGGTTTGGGTGGATCCCTTCCTAAGTGATTAACTAAACATTGTTAGTGGATTTAGTGAACCATTCATAAATCATAATATTTCACTAATTAAGATTAATGGAATAATTAACAATAGTTTTTAAAATAATAGAATATTTAATATTTAAAAGATAATAGTTGATTGGGAATAATATTTATAAATACCATATCAAAAGTAAATAAATAAAATATTTATATACACAAGCATTTAATATTAAATTTTTATGCATTTAAAATTTATTATATTTTTGTAATAAACTACCACTTAAGAATCTCAAAATTATCAATTAAAAATATTTAGTAATCCTGTGCATCACGGATTCATAAGCTCGATCATTCATTCAGAATCTGAGCCGTTAGATTTGAACGAAGCCGGGAATTGGCCCAGATCTGTTTGCCGCGCTCATCGTCCCCTTCAATTGGACTAGGTTTTATACTGCACTCAAATTTCGCAATTTTGACGCATTTTTTCATTTTCAGGGGTTTACACCTCCAACTCCCATACACTAAAGGCCTCTCGTTACCTTCATCTTCATGGCGAAGTTCTGCTGATACCATTTAGAACCGCCATTTCTTTACCTTAATCCCTAAGACTGATTTCGGTCGACATAGTTGAGTGCATCCGCTTGCAATTGTTTGAGCTATGTACCTATATAACCTCACTTTGCAACGAGCTACCGGGATTGTTTTTGCTATAAATGGGAATTTCTCCGGTGGGAAGACGCAGGAGATAGTTGTGGCCAGAGGGAAGGTCCTGGATCTCATTCGTCCAGATGATAGTGGTAAGATCCAAACTCTTCTTTCTGTTGAAATCTTTGGTGCTATTCGGTCTTTAGCTCAATTTAGGCTTACTGGGGCTCTCAAAGATTATATTGTTGTTGGGTCTGATTCGGGTCGAATTGTCATTCTGGAGTACAATAAGGATAAAAATGTGTTTGACAAGATACATCAGGAGACTTTTGGGAAGTCTGGTTGTCGCCGGATTGTTCCGGGGCAGTTTTTGGCTGTTGATCCAAAAGGAAGGGCTGTTATGATTGGGGCATGTGAGAAGCAGAAGCTTGTTTACGTTTTGAACAGAGATACAGCAGCGAGGCTTACTATTTCTTCGCCATTGGAGGCTCACAAGTCGCATACGATAGTCTATTCAATTTGTGGAGTTGATTGTGGATTTGACAATCCAATATTTGCTGCTATTGAGTTGGATTACTCGGAGGCAGATCAGGATGCTACGGGGGTGGCAGCAAGCGAGGCCCAGAAGCATTTGACATTTTATGAACTTGATCTCGGTCTCAATCACGTCTCTAGGAAGTGGTCAGAACCTGTTGATAATGGTGCTAATATGCTTGTTACTGTCCCTGGAGGTGGGGATGGTCCTAGTGGAGTGTTAGTCTGTGCTGAAAATTTTGTGATTTATAAGAATCAGGGACATCCAGATGTGAGAGCAGTCATTCCTAGACGTGCAGACTTACCTGCTGAACGTGGTGTGCTTATAGTTTCAGCAGCAATGCATAAGCAAAAAACAATGTTTTTCTTTCTTTTACAGACAGAGTATGGAGATATATTTAAGGTTACCTTGGAACACAACAATGACAGTGTCAAAGAACTGAAGATCAAGTATTTTGATACAATTGCAGTTACAGCTTCAATGTGTGTACTGAAATCAGGATTTCTATTTGCTGCCTCAGAATTTGGAAATCACTCACTATACCAGTTTCAATCCATAGGGGATGATGCTGATGTTGAGTCTTCATCGGCTACTCTGATGGAAACAGAAGAAGGTTTTCAGCCTGTCTTTTTTCAGCCTAGGAGACTTAAAAATCTTGTTAGGATTGATCAAGTTGAGAGCTTAATGCCTATAATGGACATGAAAATTGTTAATCTTTTTGAGGAGGAAACACCCCAGATATTTACTCTCTGTGGGCGTGGTCCTCGATCATCTTTGCGAATATTGAGACCTGGTTTGGCCATCAGTGAAATGGCTGTGTCAGAGCTTCCTGGTGTTCCTAGTGCTGTTTGGACTGTGAAAAAGAACATCAATGATGAGTTTGATGCATACATTGTTGTGTCGTTTGCTAATGCAACGCTTGTTCTTTCTATTGGTGAGACAGTTGAAGAAGTTAGTGATAGTGGGTTTCTTGACACGACCCCTTCCCTTGCTGTTTCTTTGATAGGCGATGATTCTCTCATGCAAGTCCATCCTAACGGTATTAGGCATATTAGGGAAGATGGGCGTATTAATGAATGGAGAACTTCGGGCAAGAGGACCATTGTTAAGGTTGGTTCTAATAGGCTTCAAGTGGTGATTGCCCTGAGTGGGGGTGAGCTTATTTATTTTGAGATGGACATGACTGGTCAGTTAATAGAGGTGGAGAAGCATGAAATGTCTGGAGATGTGGCTTGCTTGGACATTGCCCCTGTACCTGAAGGAAGACAGCGTTCACGTTTCCTAGCAGTTGGTTCTTATGACAACACGATACGAATTCTATCATTGGATCCTGATGACTGTATGCAGATTTTAAGTGTGCAAAGTGTTTCTGCAGCTCCAGAATCTCTCCTATTTCTTGAAGTGTTGGCATCAGTAGGTGGGGAGGATGGTGCAGATCATCCTGCTAGCCTTTTCCTAAATGCTGCATTGCATTCTGGGGTTTTATTCAGAACAGTAGTGGATATGGTGACAGGCCAGCTTTCTGATTCCCGATCCCGGTTCTTAGGACTAAGAGCACCGAAACTATTTTCTGTTGTTTTGAGGGGGAGGCGTGCAATTCTTTGCCTCTCAAGTAGACCTTGGCTTGGATATATTCATCAAGGGCATTTTCTATTGACGCCACTATCATATGAAACTCTTGAATATGCCTCCTCATTTTCATCGGATCAGTGTGCAGAAGGTGTAGTTGCTGTGGCTGGCAGTTTCTTGAGGGTTTTTACCATCGAGAGATTGGGAGAAACATTTAACGAAACAGTCATTCCTCTTAGGTACACCCCAAGAAAATTTGTGCTTCATCCTAGGAGAAAACTTTTGGTTGTTATTGAGAGTGATCAGGGAGCATTCACTGCAGAAGAGCGAGAAGCTGCTAGAAAAGAATGCTTTGAGGCTGCAGGGGCTGGGGAAAATGGACATGGCTCAATGGAGCAAATGGAGAATGGTGGAGATGATGAGGATAAGGACGATCCTTTATCTGATGAGCATTATGGTTACCCAAAGGCAGAGTCTGAAAAATGGGTTTCTTGCATCCGAGTTCTCGATCCTAGGTCAGCCACGACAACTTGTCTGCTGGAGCTTCAGGACAGTGAAGCGGCATTCAGCGTTTGTACCGTGAATTTCCACGACAAGGAATATGGAACCCTTTTAGCTGTTGGCACTGCAAAGGGGCTGCAGTTTTTCCCAAAACGGAGTTTAGTTGCTGGATATATTCATATTTATCGTTTTCTGGAGGATGGAAAATCCCTTGAGCTTTTGCACAAGACACAAGTGGAAGGTGTTCCTCTCGCTTTAGCTCAGTTCCAAGGAAGATTACTTGCAGGAATAGGATCCGTGCTCAGATTGTATGATTTGGGGAAAAGAAGATTGCTTAGGAAATGTGAAAATAAGTTGTTCCCGAATACAATTGTGTCTATTCAGACATACCGTGATCGAATTTATGTTGGCGACATTCAGGAGGTATGCCTGAATATAATATTAATCTGTGCTTCAATTGTGTCTATCCAAGGAAGATTACTGCATGCATGTTCCACCTATTTTGTGTTGTGTGCGCTAACTTGACAGTTGACACTAACTTTTTTCTCGTTTGGTTTTACAGTCCTTCCATTATTGCAAGTATAGGCGGGATGAAAATCAACTATACATATTTGCTGATGATTCTGTTCCTAGATGGATTACGGCATCATATCATGTGGATTTTGACACCATGGCTGGTGCTGATAAGTTTGGAAATATCTATTTTGTGCGGTTACCACAAGATGTCTCAGATGAGATTGAAGAAGATCCAACAGGTGGAAAGATAAAATGGGAGCAGGGAAAGCTTAATGGAGCTCCTAACAAAGTTGAGGAGATCATACAATTTCACATCGGTGACATGGTCACGTCGCTGCAAAAGGCGTCTTTGATTCCAGGGGGTGGAGAATGCATTTTGTACGGTACAGTGATGGGAAGCTTGGGGGCATTGCACGCTTTCACCTCCCGTGATGATGTTGATTTCTTCTCTCACTTGGAGATGCATATGAGGCAGGAGCATCCACCTTTATGTGGAAGAGATCATATGGGTTATAGATCAGCTTATTTTCCTGTTAAGGTAAGTTCTGTGCTGCTACTGATTCTTGTTTATTTGAATTTGTTTAAATTCCTTCTGTGTAGATGCTTTTGATTGATTGCTTGAATAGTTGTGGACTATATTAATGTGCTCTTCAACCATACTTGGCTGTTCTTTAAGTCGAAACTGAAATTTCTGCTGTCACTTGATCTTAGCCTGCACTTCCATTACTCAACTGATGCTTATTTTTCTTCTATTAATGTCTTATCATATGTGCCATTCATTTGAGAACCCAACCAATTTTCTTCCAAATCTTGATGGATCATTGCAGGATGTGATTGATGGGGATCTGTGCGAGCAGTTCCCAACCCTTCCTCTGGATATGCAGAGAAAGATTGCTGACGAACTGGACCGTACTCCAGGAGAGATACTGAAAAAACTCGAAGAAGTACGAAACAAGATTATTTGAGAGACGAACCGCAGAAGGTGAAGAATTGTCTTTAGCGTTTAAGAATGACTTCCTTGGTATCGACGTATCGTAGTGAATTTGTGTTAGTTCTTCAATGGTTGCAATTTGCAGGACAGAGTTGGCGAAGCTAGCTTTAGATAAGCTGACATTAATGAAGTGGATAAACATGCAAATGACCATCTGGTTTGAGAAGAATGGAGGTATGGCAATGTAGAGTCTTGTTATTATATTTGAGATGTGTTCTTCAGTGCACTTCATAATGGATGGAAGGAAGGAAGGAAGTGGGCTTTTCTGGGGGTTATTTTTTCATTCTAATAGGGAAACATATACTTTCATCAAGGGGTGATCAAGCAAGTTTGATTCTTGCAAAGTGTAGTATAGTAATGCCTTAGAAATTTAGTTCTTTATAGATTTAGGCTTATTAATTGTAACTGAGGTTATTGAGTTAATATCACACTCTCTTTAGATATGCCTCAAACCTTTTGTTCATAAATCTCGAGTGGAATCTCAGGTGGAGTGTCAAATATGTTCTCTTTTGTTTCTACATTTGGTCGTAACAAACTTGTTTTTTACCCAAATGAACGGTACATATTTACATAATATTAAGAGTTTAAATGCATCATGAACTTTTCGTCGTGGGTATTCTTTTCGATCCTTTTGAAATTTTCTCGGCCCTTATCTACTTGAACTTGGTAGTTTACATCGCCTATTCAGAGTTATCCTTGAAATTTGATGACAAACTTAAAAAGCCAATCTACATATGCTTTTCACTAAATCATTTCGAAGAATGTAAACTAAATTATCACGAAACATGTACTATCAAAAATCATTAACTCATAAGGGTGAAAAGCGCATTAATATGTTGAGCCTTTTAGTCTTAGAGACACTGTCATTTATTGGCCTTAGTTTCTTTAATATATATATCCAATTTTGAATATCGAAACAAAAAATTAAATAATTATATTAGATAGTATTACTAATATATATATTATTACTAATTGTTTAATATTAGAGTCATAATTTTTTTACCTTAAATTTCTTGTGTATTAAAATTTACGGGTAATATTGTAACTTCAAATAAGAGTATTTTTTTTTTTTTTTAAATAAAGGACTTACGAAGGTATATTTTCTAATTTGTCTTAATATTAATTTACGAAGTTAAACAGCGTATTGGGCCGAACAGTTTAAGCCCAATCCATATGAAGTACTCTTAGTGGGCCAATCGGTTAAAACCCAATCCAGATCGAGCAACGGCCCACCCAATTGAGAGGAAGGAAATTAGGGGCGTCTTAAATAGGTTTGATCTTCTCCAGTTTCTTCAACCTAGGGTTGTGCTAGTTGCAGACCTCCGCCAAATCCCAAAACACCACAGCCGGTCTCTGCTTATCAGATTCTAATGGGTAAAATCTTACGACGTTTGGTTAACTGAAGCTTTTTCTTCGTAATTTCATGGTTGTCGATGAACATTCATCGGTTGAGATTGGTTTTTGTTGTCGCTTTTNTTTTTTTTCTTTTGATTGAGCGCAGCGAGAATTAAGGTTCACGAGCTTAGACAGAAGTCTAAGGCGGATCTTTTGACCCAGCTTAAGGACCTTAAGGCGGAGCTTTCTCTGCTCCGTGTAGCTAAGGTCACTGGTGGTGCTCCTAACAAGCTCTCCAAAATGTACTTTCTTCTCTCTTTCTATATATATATATATATATATATATATATTTGTGTATTTGTGTTTTTTGTATGTATATTGATTGTTGTTCTTTATCGCGTCTGGATTTTTGCTGGGATGTTTATGGGGTTTGTTTTGGTGGTTCTTGACTGCAGTAAGGTTGTGAGGTTATCAATCGCTCAGGTGTTGACAGTGATTTCTCAGAAACAAAAGGCAGCTCTTAGGGAAGCTTACAAGAAGAAGAAGCTTTTGCCTCTTGATTTACGTCCCAAGAAGACCAGGGCCATTCGTAGAAGGCTTACCAAGCACCAAGTAAGTGCTTTCTTAATTGGAAATTACATGTTCATATATTTTCTTTCCACCGCTTTTGTATTTGTCTTTATGCTTAAATTTCTGCTAAATGTTTGGTTCCTCGTCAATAGCTTGGTTCACATTGCTGGATGGTCTATGAATTTGCTTTCTATATTTTATGGTTAAGGATTCTGTTGTGTGGTATGATTTTATTGTTAATGCTGTATTTCCATTGAAGCTTTGTGTGTCTATCATGTACAGTTTGATCACTTTCGCCATTTATTTGACATTTCCTTGCTTTAGTCAGTTTGAGATTGTTGAGCCCCGGAATTTGAAAAGTTAAAAGGATTTTACATTGAACAGAATGATGCTTCAAGAACTAGAGCCCTGCAACTATTTTTCATTCCTTAGTACTATGAACAAAACCCTCAGTTGTATGCCTTATTTATAACGCATACGTTTGAGATGTGATTCATCACTCGGTTCTTTTCGGTAACGAATAGTTTGAATGATCGGAATTCTGAAATCGTTGTATTGAAATACAGTAAGCTGTTTAGACTGATTTCCCCCTCCTTTCCCGAATTAAACCTTCTTGTAATGTGTTTTACAGGCATCTCTAAAGACAGAGCGAGAGAAGAAGAAAGAAATGTATTACCCATTGAGGAAGTACGCTATTAAGGTGTAGGCTTAGAGGGAATTGATCGCTCATCCATGGTACCATGCATCTTCTACTCATTTTAGCTTTTGATTTATCTATAACTTTATTGGGACTTGAGTGCCTATTTTCAATCTTATTGTTAGATCTCCGAACTTTGATGAAGTCTTTCCATTTTCCATGTAATACTTTTGTTTCCCAAGTTCTAATGAAATGGTTTTGGTAAATGTCTTTAGGCAGCCTAATCTTGAACATATCTCTTTTTGTGTTCGTCGTTTATATGGATTGAGATTTTGATGCATCAAGCTGTAAATTTGCAGCATTTGGATATTGTCTCTTGTTACCCGAGCTTAAATTTTGACTAATAGGATTGGATGATCAGATTGATTAGATTGATCAAAACTCTTTATCAATGCTTTAGTCATCAAGCAATTCGATTGAGTTAAGGATAGAGATACTTGTGTTAACTCTCTTGTTACTACAGTCATGTGGCTTATGTTCATGGGTCTGTTTTGGACTGACTTTTTTTATGTTAAAAAAGTGTTTTAAAGACTTGAAAAGTTATTTGCATTGGGTCTTGAATGACATCAGGTAAAAGTCTAGGTAAAAGTCTAAGCTCACTGCCAGTAGATATTGTCCATTTTGGGTTTTCCTTTTTGGGCTTCCTTCAAGGTTTTTAGAATGGAATATTGTTGACTAAGTCTATTTCACACAGGCTAAATTTAATATGTAGAAAAAGAGATGATAGTGTAACTCATTTTCATGAGGAAAAAAAGTGCTTTAGTGAATTAGTTCCTCGGCAAGATTCGAGGCAGTAGACTTTGAAGGTTGATGGTGAGAGTTGGAGTTTGCAACATCCATAAAGCTTCATTGCTTGATCACAGATGTGTTCCAAGAATGGAACACATCTAAGTTTCAGGAAAGCAGAATGCTTCAAAGCATTGTTCGTCAACAGCATCTAACACCCTCCTGAGCGGTATAAAGGAAGCCATTATAATATCCGTGGAGAACAAACTGAAATTTATACGTACTTTGATTTCATTTGAATCTCCATTATTGTTAAGGGTAGTTTGCAGGTTTTGGATCATAGATAATTTAGTCCATTATTTCAAAGTGGAATTTAACCCTTTTTAAAGAAGTTTGCCCGTTTTTCAAAACCGCTAATTAAATATGGTCATTTATATAGTTTGACCCTTTAATGATTGCTTGACATGATAGTAATATATAGAACTAATAGGTCTGGTAATACTATCACTTTTCAACAAGTGTCATGCAATCAATATAGTAGTGATGTCAATCATATTCAATTGGGTTTCGATATAGCACCAAAGTTGTAGAGTTGGTTGTCTTTCATATCAAGTCATTGAAGCGTAGGGTCATAATCGTCCCATTTAAAATAAATGGCAATTTCATTTAAAATAAATGGCAATTTCATCTTGCTAAGGCGCGAACAGGGTTAAAGTCGATAAATCCCATTTAAAATAAATGGTAAATGGCATGAGTTGGTCAATGGTAATAAAAAAAAAATATATCATATCCAACTCAGAAAATCTGAATTTTATACATTTTCAAACGTGGACCTATCATTTGAAGCCACCTCATCCTTGGTTTTTAGCCCTTTTGCGAAGAAGAAAGAGAAACCCCATGGAACAAATCCGACAAATAATTCCCCAAATCATCGGGAGAAAATCTCACACCAAAAGCTTTCACAAGATCATTCCTTTCCACACCCACATTCACCTTCTCAACACACCCCTCGTAGAACTCTCTGTAAATCGGCACCACCTTCTTCGCTATCGCCGTCTTCAATTCATCTCTCAAATTTCCATCCTCCACTCTCCACGATATCTGCTTCCGATACGCCTCTTCAAACGCCGCATTGAACCTCTTCAACCCCTCCGCCGCCGTCTCTTCCGTCCAACTTTCCGGCAGCGAATTCACCACTCTGTTCCAAGCCGTCGCTTCGTACTTCGCTGCGTACACCTTCACCTTGCTCCTGTGGTTCGTCACCCACTCGGTGCCTACCAACGTATTCAAATTCGTCGTCGCCGCCGTCTTCACGATGAAATTCAGGTTGTTCGCCAGAAATAGGTACGACAACGATACGTCTTTGTACAGCTCTGCTTTTGTGTCAAGTTTGCAGAGGAGGACTAAAATCAGCCACCCCAATTGAGCTGCCACCGGCGATGATAGCGCGTCATCTGCACCGATGGTTTCCATGTACGACGATGGAATTGGAGAGTTCTCGGCGGTGAGTATGTCGGAGAGGGTTCCGGCGTAGTCGCCGAGAGACGAAATGTAGTTCATTGCCGATCGGGTCAGTGGGTGGATTCCGCCGCCGGGGGCTGGATTTTTCGACGAATCTTTTTGAATTGTCGACCCAAATTCAGAGAGAATATCGCGGATTGAATCTGCAAGTTTCTCCATTGACGTTTGAGCTTGCGTTTTAATGGCGGATGTAGAAACAGAGTCGAATATCACTTCAATTTCCGGCAATACGTCGGAATTCGCCTCGTAAAGCTCCATTAACAAAAAGATTTTGTCGGAATCTTTCTTCCCTTTTGTGATCAATTCCGGGAATCTGAATAAAGCGATTGCACCATCTTTTGTGATCTCGGAAAAACAGGACTCTCTGATAATTTCCGATCGCGAAAAAACATGATCACAGAGAATTTTCTCGCCACGAAACAGAGTATTCACAGCGATCTTAATTGAGTTCATCCAATTCTTGATCACGTGCTCGAGTGAATCCCAATTCCATCTCATAATTCTCGAAATTTTGAATTTCTCTGTTCCAAGGCGGTACAGAGTTTCATCAACGATCGATTTTCGTATCACTTTATAGATTTTAACGCATTCTTTCCCATACCCAGAATCGATCATACAATCAGCAATCGATTTCAAATCCGCCGACACTCTATCGAACTCTGTAATCAAATCACTGGTTTCCCCGTCAACCGTCGACCGGTCGGAGGACCTACTGGAGATAGATTCAGGGTCCAAATTCTGGCGATTCTCACTCAAAATCTGGTAAAATTCCTTCTCGAGTCGTCTCATGGCGGCCTGCATCAATTGTTGAGCTAGAACAAGAACAGGGGAGGTGGAATTTTCCGAAATGAAAAAGTCCATCGCTCGCCGGAGGCTGTTGACGGAGTTGACAAACTCGTCAGATTCCGCTCGACCATGGCGGAAGAGGAAGGTGATTCTATTGAACTCAGAGGAATCCGGGTCCCATTTCGTGATGATGGGTTCGGAGTTTACGATGGCTTCTTCCATGGCCGCTGATTTGGAAGAGTCATAGCTCGACGGCGGTGGCTTCCGGCGGTCGGTGCTCTGAAATGAATGGAGGGATTTTGAGGAAGAGGAATGGGAGAAGCCAAAGAATTCTTTGATGTGCATTAATTTGGTATTGTTATTACTCTTTGGGGCCTCAGAGAGTATCATTGGAACTGAAATGAACAACAATGATTGCAAGAGGAGAGAGAGAGAGATACAGAGGAGAGAGAAAGCTCTGAGAGATGGCTATGGCTGTGAAGCGTATGAACTGAAGGGATTTATAGAAGGAAGGGGAAGGGATGATTTCAACGACGAAGATTGACCGACTCAACATATTGTTTTGATTATTTTTATTTTTATTTATAATTAAATTAAATTTCAAAAATTTTAAAATTCACATAACTCTTGCATTAACATAAAATTTAAAACTATAATTAATTAATTAATTAATTAATTTTTTTATATATTAAAATTGTAAATTTTGACTTTCTGATACATAAACCCATATATTTTAATTCGATGAGTTTGACATATTTACCCATAAAATTAAAAATTAAAAAAATTGATTAATATTTTTGATGATGAGACATGAAATAGACGTGAAAACTCTATGTTTATATGATTTGAAGTGGAAAGTTTGGCAAAGAGTCAACCGTAGATGTCTCGAGATCTATCGATATCTTCATATGTTCATGGATTCAACATTAAGGAATGAATCGATATTTCTATTATATTACAGAAAAATGATAAAATATAACAAAAATATCATTATCTGTAATAATAATAAATTTAAACTTAATTAAATAGATATTTTTTAATTTAAATATATTTCTATTGAATTTTTTGCTTATAAAAATTGGCTAATTTTAAAAATTATAAATTATTAAAATGTATATTTAGCCTCTAAAAAATTGGAAATTATAGGGCGTAGTATTAAAAAACAATTTGCACTTTTATTTAATAAATTGAAACGGTTGATTCTAGTATGTGACTTGTATAACAAGTCATCATTGAAATAACCAACTATATTTATAAAAAGGCTAATTTTTTTAATTTAAATAACTTCCAAGAACTATTCCTTAATCTGTTGGCACTAATATTATTTTGTTATTTCTGTTGAAGTTGACCGTTAAAAGAAGAACATATATTAAATTATAATACAAAAATAATTAACGGCGACACTTATAATATACGTAAATTTATGAGTAACGTTATTATTCATATGTTGAATGTTTCATTGTTTGGATAATTGTCCCATATATAATATATATATTTCCCTTTAATCTATGGATGATTTGACTTTGGTACCAGTGACTTTTGTAATAATAATAGTCATAAGTAAACCATATTACATGATTAATGACTTTTGTAATAATAATAGTCATAAGTAAACCATATTACATGATTAATGATGGACTTAAATGAACACAAATTGGAGTTTAATTAATTACATGCATTCACTCCTAATCACTTTTTCCCCCTCTTTTTTTACCTTTTAGTTACTGGCTCTTTCAAAATGGATGGATCGTAGCACGTTAGGTTACTTTTGACTGAATAAGGAAGATCAAACGAGCTTGATAACACTTATGACAGGCTAGTTACAAGATTTTTTATTTTATCGACAAAAGTTGTTGGGTAACTTTATGATACCTGTGATTTTTTTTTTTTTTTTTAATGTTGAAATATACTAATGCAAGTGAGAAGTCAGGAGGTCGGTCACATCCGTCTCAGCTAATGCATGTGTTTAGGATGCAATTAATGCTTGTTAATTGATCGATCCTAGTAACATGGGTACGGGTTTCACGAACATTTTTCTGATAATTTGATGTGGGTTCTTTTAGATTATTTTTAATGTATCGGGATTCTTTTTCTAATCGTATAGATTTTTAGGTGGATCATCTTAGGTTTCTTAAATATTCCAATCATTGATCGATTGTTGTTGTTAGCTAGCATTGGGCACACTGTAGGAAGGGAAGCAACCCTCCTCGAATAATTTGAGAAATCGGAATTCAAAGTGGTTTCACACTTTTTACTTCCACCTTAATTAGTTGTGAAAGTTGATTAGTCATTGTCCTATGTACCCAATACTATTGGTGTGAGTCAAAATTGGAATTTGATACGAGAGTTCTCCAAAGTTGAAGTGGTGTCGATATCTAAAAGAATGCACCCGACAAAAGCTCAAGTTCTCACAAGGTCAATACACTGCTTAACCAGAAAATACTAGGATTTGGTTGGAGATAAAATAGTGAAGCTTTGCACGAAACTGGATCATGAAATATTTAACTTCTCTTGTCAATCAATTAATATTTACAAGATGATCATCTACGACCCAATCTTAATTTTAGGTGCAATATAAACTCTTACCTTGAAGAGCTTATTTGTTTATTTTCGGGATGATAATGATTTTTGTAGTATATTTACAAAGTCTACCATATACTAAATTTATAATTTAATATATAAAATTATTTTAAAAAATGATATTTTTAAGCTTTATGTCACTTCATCATCATGAATCATTGACTTGACCATCAAATGGAGTAAGATAGAAGAGCATAAAATAATGGAGGGAAGTTACCCACACCCCTATATATTTGACCAATTATATCCTCCATCAACAACTATAGAGATACAATTGATATAAAATCTTTCAAATCCCCTTAAAAACAAAAAAAAGCAAAAATATATTTATTTTTTACTTATAAAATAAATGATTTTTTGTGATGTAATTAATTCATCCATAAACCAAATATATATATATATATTGGGTTGAAAATCATCATGTAATGACAACCACACAATTGAGATATTATTTTCTTAAGATTCCCAAAATGGAAAACCATCCAAAAATATAAAAATAATGCTACATGGAAAAAAGTTGGGAAAATAATCAAATAAATAATATAATTACTTTTTTATTTATTTATTTTTAATGTTGTTTACTTTAGTGGTGTGAAGGTTGAAGGAAGACTTCCTTTTAAGTCATTTTCGGCGTTGGAAAAGGCAAGGAAACGTGAGCTTAACCGTTCAAGTTCATCGTTAGTAGATATTGTCCGTTTTGACTCATTACGTGTTGTGGAAAGCACTTTCCACACCATTAAAATGAATGTTTCGTTCCCCCCTCAAATGGATGTGATATTTCACAATCCATCCCCTTGGAAGACCAGCGTCCTCCCTGGCACACCGCCCCATACTTACTAGTAGATATTGTAGTTTTGGCCACTAGTATATATTGTGCGTTTTGGCCTGTTATGTATCACCATCAATTTCACGAATTTAAGTTTTCACACCTTTATAGAGAATATTTTGTTTTCCTCTCCAATAGAGGTAAGATATCACATGAGCTATGTTCTTCAGTGTCGTAGAATCCCTTATAGGTGTATGTACTCGACCACATACACCTCAAAACCTATGTTACCATTCTTTCTTCTTTACGAAGGGAGTGTCTCTGTCTTATATAGGAAATAAGCACGTGAATCCTTATGTCAAGTCTGATGATATTTTGTACGACAATGAGTTTTTATGTCAAATCTATCCCTACATATAAGCACATCGGCTAGTTAACCTTGCATTAGTTTGGTACAAACATCGATGTCGTTACGCCATAATCTCAACGCTAAACCGCATCAACAAACCTCTTTTGCTTATGAATTTCTTATCCTAACAAGTAACAAGTAGTACATAGAGATGTGAAGTCGCATTTAATTTGTGTTTCGAAAGTCAACGCAGTCAACCAGTAAGAGATTACTGCCGAAGCCCATTCCCACTTAGTGCTAGGAGAACCAGACCCAACTTTCCTTTGTATTGATCTTATTAGTCAACTTTAATAAAAAAAAAAAACAATAAATAAAATAAATAATTTATTTTTCTTAGGAAACAAACACCAAATTTCTAATAGTTTGCTTTAATTTTTAATTTAATTAATTAATTTATTTATGCAATATCCACAAAATCGAGAAAAAAGGATTATCTTAGTCATGACACTTCATTTTATACATATTTTATAAAGAAATAAAGTCAAATATATTTTTATTTATTTATTTATTTAACATTTTTCACTATATTTTATTTAAAAAAACAATAATAAAACAAGTTCCATATTCTAGTTTCAATAAACCAAATTTGACCAAATTTGTTCTCTTAGAAAATCAATGAGAACCCTTTCTAAAGAATGGAATATTCATAACAATTTCTATGAAATTGAAGCTTGAAGATTATATATTCTTATACTCTTGTCTCCTTAAATATATATATTAAAAAAATTAAAAAATCATTTAAACCAAATTTTGACTTGGTCAAATTAAATTTCATATGAATTAAGTAATTAATAATTATTGAAAAAAAAAATCAAAGGAGTAGAATCCACCCACAAAATAACTTAATTATGTGAATAAAAAAAATGTGATTGACCACCCATAAAAATTGTGTTATTTTAATAAGAAAAACTCTCCATGGCTTATTAAGAATATGTATATAATTTCGTCATGCCTAGTTCATGGCCAACTATTTGAAATCACATAATAGTAACAATAATAATAATAATAATAATAATAATAATAATAATAATAATAATAATAATAATAATAATAATAATAATAATAATAATGATAATGATAATAATTATTTAACCAACTTGTATTTTTTTTTTCAAATGGAAAGTCAACTTTTTAAAATTAAAATTTATATTAATGAAATATTAAAATTTCAATTTTATCGTAAACTTTAAAAATATCAAATAGATTAGGAGATTCATTATAAATGAAATATATATATATTTTATTTTATTAAACAAAAAATTGAGGTTTATTAGATTTTTTTTTTCAATTTATTTATTTATTTATTATTATTTTTTTTGTACAGCACACTCTCGTTTGCTAATTTATTTTTATATTACCTTTTCTCTCACCACATGTGCTATTAGTTTATTTCTAAAATTTTATATTTATACCATTTTCTCTCAATTATACATTTTTTTTGGGGTTAAATTTGGATCTAATTATTCTTNGAATTAAGTAATTAATAATTATTGAAAAAAAAAATCAAAGGAGTAGAATCCACCCACAAAATAACTTAATTATGTGAATAAAAAAAATGTGATTGACCACCCATAAAAATTGTGTTATTTTAATAAGAAAAACTCTCCATGGCTTATTAAGAATATGTATATAATTTCGTCATGCCTAGTTCATGGCCAACTATTTGAAATCACATAATAGTAACAGTAATAATAATAATAATAATAATAATAATAATAATAATAATAATAATAATAATAATAATAATTTATATTACCTTTTCTCTCACCACATGTGCTATTAGTTTATTTCTAAAATTTTATATTTATACCATTTTCTCTCAATTATACATTTTTTTTGGGGTTAAATTTGGATCTAATTATTCTTATAATTTGTTGGCATTAAATTAAGACTATTTTAAAGCAAATATTCATAATTGAAAACCCACCATATATGTTTAATTTGTGATTAAACTAATTAGATACACAAGATATTTGAAGAGAATCTTATTAAAACAATCATAAATAAAAAAAAAAAAAAAAAATAAAATAAAATAAACTAATAAGATCATGCATGTCATATTATACTTTATTGAAAATAATTAAAACAAACTTGAACATTCAAGCTTCGACTACCAATATAGTTTTAAAGACAAGACAANTGATAATAATTATTTAACCAACTTGTATTTTTTTTTTCAAATGGAAAGTCAACTTTTTAAAATTAAAATTTATATTAATGAAATATTAAAATTTCAATTTTATCGTAAACTTTAAAAATATCAAATAGATTAGGAGATTCATTATAAATGAAATATATATATATTTTATTTTATTAAACAAAAAATTGAGGTTTATTAGATTTTTTTTTTCAATTTATTTATTTATTTATTATTATTTTTTTTGTACAGCACACTCTCGTTTGCTAATTTATTTTTATATTACCTTTTCTCTCACCACATGTGCTATTAGTTTATTTCTAAAATTTTATATTTATACCATTTTCTCTCAATTATACATTTTTTTTGGGGTTAAATTTGGATCTAATTATTCTTATAATTTGTTGGCATTAAATTAAGACTATTTTAAAGCAAATATTCATAATTGAAAACCCACCATATATGTTTAATTTGTGATTAAACTAATTAGATACACAAGATATTTGAAGAGAATCTTATTAAAACAATCATAAAAAAAAAAAAAAAAAAAAAATAAAATAAAATAAACTAATAAGATCATGCATGTCATATTATACTTTATTGAAAATAATTAAAACAAACTTGAACATTCAAGCTTCGACTACCAATATAGTTTTAAAGACAAGACAAAAAGATGAATAGTCTATACACCCTTATCTAGCTAATTGGATTGGTGATAGAATTACCCAAATTGAATCTACAACTCAACCTATTTCAATCATTTGTTTTCATGTTGGATTGAGTCATATGGTTGGGTGACTTTGGAATCTATGAAGAAAAAAATATAAATCTCGTTTTCTATAGTTTTTATATTTCATAGATTCAATCACGTTTAAAAAAAAAAATGGAGTGAAAGGATTCGATCCCTTGAACTAATCAAATTAGGTTCAAATTAACTTCATAAATATAAATCATATAATAGGGTTAAAAAATACATTTTTAATGATTTAAAAATTTATTTTAAACATACTACAAATTAAAACTAAAATAAAACCATAAATTATAACTCAATAAGAGGTGTTTTTTGCAATGCATATGAATTTTCAGTTTTTAACAAATGGGAATTCTTATTTTATAAAGAAATTGATATAACTTGCTGACAAGCTCCCACATCGAAGAAATTCATTGTACGACACATATCCAACACCTATACAAAGCGAACTATTCTTTAGCCTTTTACTAAAGAATACCGTGTTCTCGCCGCTACAACCGGCATACGCCTATTTTTGGAGGGCCTTCCTTTGGGATTGAGCCCAACATCAAATTAAGTCTCAAAAGATTAAAAATAATTGAAAATTTAATTAGTTTATTCTTATCATATTTTTACTAAATATTAATATTATTAGTATTAGAAGTGGCCTTCTAACATTTATTCCTTTGAATAAGCTCCAAGATCTTTGAACATGGAAGTTTCTCATTTCAAACTTCCCTAGAAAACACTTATCAAAATTTATTTTAAAATTCCCTCTAAAATAAAAAAAAAAAAAAATAGAAGAAAACTAAAAAAAGTATATATAAAAAAACTCATAAGCAAATATAATATTTAAGTCCGTGGCATACAGTCAACAACAAAATAACACATTCACAAGTCCCTCTCTGTCGATTCAACAAATAACATCCAAATACCCATTAATAAATTTCAATTATTCTGAGAAATTTACTTTAAAAATTGAGAAAGATTTGGAAAATTTTGGTGACAACTGAAATCATTATTTTATTCTAATACGAAAAAATTATTAATTCAGTAATAATTTACTAGTTCGATTTTAATTTATATACTCTTCTCTCTTAATTTTAAATTATGTTATATATTTTTACTCTAATCTATTTAATGTGAACTTTCACTTAATTAATTTTAAAATATCTATGATGTGATTTTCTAAAATTAATTTAATAATGAAAAAATAATGAAAATAATTTAATTATAACTTATTTAACTCTTATAAATTAATTAATATATATTACCATCAAGGATATGAAAAGTGAGTATATGATGAAAAATATAAAGAGTAAAGTGTAAAGGACAAAATGAGATCATAATTCAAAGTTTAAGAGTAGAAAAAGTAATATTTTGAAATTAAGATATAAACAAAAATAAGTATTTTTTACATAATATTTGTAAGAATATAAATTCTCTCTATATATATATTACACTTTTACTAAATGATACTTGGATGGTGACCCTTCATAAATATGCAATCATGCGCTTTATTTTATCGGAAACTGGGAGCTAAAATCCCACATCGAAAAGTGGGTTTCGTGATTCCATCCAGCGCCTATATAAGTGCGGCAGCGCCTGATTGCCAAACTCACGGAGCCGTGCGGTGAGCACAGAGCGAACTATTCTTTCGCCTTTTACTAAAGAATACCGTGTGCACGCCGTTAACAGCGGCATACGCCTATTTTTGGGGGGATCCTTCCTTCGGGTAAGGTTCCCACATCAATTCTAGTTGGTAAGCTATTTTTTCATACTTTTGATATGTTCCATTCTCAATGGCTATTTTCTCTTAGCTTGAAGTGAATTGTTTTGAAGAATTATCAGGTTGATATAGTTGTTTTTAGTGTCCGTTTTATATTATGAGCAGAACATTTAAAGCCAGAAATTTCTGTTGGTTCTACTATACATTTATATGACTTTTGATGTTTATTTTCTATTTAAGCCTCATCACTCCTTAATTGTTTGTAACTTATTTTTAGTATTGAGAAGTATTATTGCCATTGAATGGGACGATGGCTAGGTATGGAGAATTCTTTAAGGTTGATAAAAACAGGAGCAATTGACAATACTATTTTTTATTTTTAAGAAAAAGGCAGTGGATGAATGATGACTTATAATTTCCAAAATGAAAAGGTAACTCTTATGTGTGAGTGATTAATTTAGATAGAGAACTGAAGTTTACAAATTAAAAATGATTTACATACATAGAAAACTAAAGTTCAAGAATTAAAAATTATTTATAGATATGCAATTTGAAGTTTTTGTTGCTCCTAATGATGCATTGTTGTAACACCGTTATAGCAACTAAACCAAGGCAGGTATAGATAAGAGGTCGTGAATCTCATCTAAGCTTAAAATACTTTCCTTGATTAATTACTTCAGATTTATTAGAGTTCATATCTTTCATTTCCTAAATTTGCAATGAAATTGTGCACTATCAAAAGCTTATCAAAAGCTTATTCAAGTGATTTAATATATTTTTTCTATCTCTAGCATAAATTTAGATCTTGAAGATCTTGATTTACTATAACCCATGAACTCCTATATGTTTTTAAATTTTTATTTATTTATTAAAGAGTGACAAATAAATATTTAAAAGAGCTTCTTCAAAACAATTTATACTAATCACGGTCTCTTTTCCTTATGGGACACAACTCTTAAGTATAAAGATTTTTTGAGTGTAATAGATACAATTGATACTAATATGATGCAAACTCTTCGAGAGGAAACATGATCTTTCAATTACATGCGTTCGTTGCCGATTAATTGGTGCATCATTTTATGTATAACATTAAAATATAAATAAAAGTTTTATACATAAAAATATAAATAAAAGTTTAGACAGCAAATTCTGATTATTTATAAAGGAAGTCGGATAATCGGATGAATACTATTGTTGAATGGGATCCCACGTGGCTATTTCTTATTGGTTTATGGGACCTGTATACCCGCAAAATAAAATTGGAAAGCGCTAATAAATAAATAATAAAATTGAAAAAAGATAATAATATCCTTGGAAATTGGAATTACCACATCGAGAAAAGGCTGCTGAGTGGATCCATCCAGCGCCTATATAAAGCCACCAACGTTTCTTTTCTAAGGCACGGAGCCGTGCGGTGAACACAGAGCGAACTATTCTTTCGCCTTTTACTAAAGAATACCGTGTGTTCGCCGCCCAAAGCGGCATACGCCTATTTTTGGAGGGTCCTTCCTTTGGATTGGTCCCTACAATCAATATCCCAAGCTTTTTTTAACTGGCTTTCAATTTTTATTGTTGAATCAACATCCAATTTTTTTTTTTTTTTTTCATTGTTCAATATTTTATAATATTTAATTTTGTGGAGTGGATAATTATTTCATGGTTTCTCCGTTTTTTCCCTTATTTTTCCTTTTAGTTTAAACTACATTGTAAATTTATATTATATTGAGATACTGATTTTTTTAAAAAAAAATTCAAGTCTTTTGGATTTGGATTTAAAAAATTGAGTCATATGCGACTTGTATTGACTCTGGTAAAAAAAAAAAAAAAAAAAAAAAAAAAAAAAAAAAAAAAAAAAAAAAAAAAAAAAAAAAAGGAAAAGAAGTTGGAATTCCCTCAAACAATGGAAAGAGAGATGAAAAAGACAATAATACGAGGGTGAGAATCCCACATCGGAAAGAAGATACTGAGTGAATCTCTCCTGTGCATATATAAAGCCATCAACGATACCTTTACTTNTCTGTTGGTTCTACTATACATTTATATGACTTTTGATGTTTATTTTCTATTTAAGCCTCATCACTCCTTAATTGTTTGTAACTTATTTTTAGTATTGAGAAGTATTATTGCCATTGAATGGGACGATGGCTAGGTATGGAGAATTCTTTAAGGTTGATAAAAACAGGAGCAATTGACAATACTATTTTTTATTTTTAAGAAAAAGGCAGTGGATGAATGATGACTTATAATTTCCAAAATGAAAAGGTAACTCTTATGTGTGAGTGATTAATTTAGATAGAGAACTGAAGTTTACAAATTAAAAATGATTTACATACATAGAAAACTAAAGTTCAAGAATTAAAAATTATTTATAGATATGCAATTTGAAGTTTTTGTTGCTCCTAATGATGCATTGTTGTAACACCGTTATAGCAACTAAACCAAGGCAGGTATAGATAAGAGGTCGTGAATCTCATCTAAGCTTAAAATACTTTCCTTGATTAATTACTTCAGATTTATTAGAGTTCATATCTTTCATTTCCTAAATTTGCAATGAAATTGTGCACTATCAAAAGCTTATCAAAAGCTTATTCAAGTGATTTAATATATTTTTTCTATCTCTAGCATAAATTTAGATCTTGAAGATCTTGATTTACTATAACCCATGAACTCCTATATGTTTTTAAATTTTTATTTATTTATTAAAGAGTGACAAATAAATATTTAAAAGAGCTTCTTCAAAACAATTTATACTAATCACGGTCTCTTTTCCTTATGGGACACAACTCTTAAGTATAAAGATTTTTTGAGTGTAATAGATACAATTGATACTAATATGATGCAAACTCTTCGAGAGGAAACATGATCTTTCAATTACATGCGTTCGTTGCCGATTAATTGGTGCATCATTTTATGTATAACATTAAAATATAAATAAAAGTTTTATACATAAAAATATAAATAAAAGTTTAGACAGCAAATTCTGATTATTTATAAAGGAAGTCGGATAATCGGATGAATACTATTGTTGAATGGGATCCCACGTGGCTATTTCTTATTGGTTTATGGGACCTGTATACCCGCAAAATAAAATTGGAAAGCGCTAATAAATAAATAATAAAATTGAAAAAAGATAATAATATCCTTGGAAATTGGAATTACCACATCGAGAAAAGGCTGCTGAGTGGATCCATCCAGCGCCTATATAAAGCCACCAACGTTTCTTTTCTAAGGCACGGAGCCGTGCGGTGAACACAGAGCGAACTATTCTTTCGCCTTTTACTAAAGAATACCGTGTGTTCGCCGCCCAAAGCGGCATACGCCTATTTTTGGAGGGTCCTTCCTTTGGATTGGTCCCTACAATCAATATCCCAAGCTTTTTTTAACTGGCTTTCAATTTTTATTGTTGAATCAACATCCAATTTTTTTTTTTTTTTTTCATTGTTCAATATTTTATAATATTTAATTTTGTGGAGTGGATAATTATTTCATGGTTTCTCCGTTTTTTCCCTTATTTTTCCTTTTAGTTTAAACTACATTGTAAATTTATATTATATTGAGATACTGATTTTTTTAAAAAAAAATTCAAGTCTTTTGGATTTGGATTTAAAAAATTGAGTCATATGCGACTTGTATTGACTCTGGGTTAGTTTATTCATAAATTTGCAATGAAATTATGCTCTAATAAGCGAAGGTCCAAATTTTACGAGAGTGTCGATAAAAAATTTAGAAAATACAGTAATTAGTAATTTTATATAAAAATTTATAAATAGATTGTGCCATTAGCAAAAGAATATTTAAAATACTTAATAAAATAGTAGTACAAATAATAACCNTTCCCTCAAACAATGGAAAGAGAGATGAAAAAGACAATAATACGAGGGTGAGAATCCCACATCGGAAAGAAGATACTGAGTGAATCTCTCCTGTGCATATATAAAGCCATCAACGATACCTTTACTTCTCACGGAGCCGTGCGGTGAGCACAGAGCGAACTATTCTTTCGCCTTTTACTAAAGAATACCGTGTGCTCGCCGCTCCAAGCGGCATACGCCTATTTTTGGAGGGGACCTCTCATGAGTTGTGTCCCCACATCAACCAGAGTTCCCAAATTATTTTATTGCATTATTTATAATGTGTTTATTGAATTATTTTTATTAGTGTATCTATAACGACTTTTGGAGAGATAGTAATTGGAATTTTGGTCGTTCCAGAACAATTTTCAAGGAATTTTAGTCCGTTCCAGAATGATTTTTCTTTGATTGGTTTGAACCTAACGAATTTGGAACCTAACATCTTAGGATCTTACATAATAAATTCATCAGAGCAGCGATTACTCAATGATAAAAGGGATCCAAAATCCATCTGATTTATGACACAATACATGAGCCAACAAAGAGTTGCAGAACTAGAAAGCAAAAATATTTAGATCTTTTTACTTCATCACATCCAAAATCTTAGTTCCATCTAACAAGCAGAGATTTAGACTACACCATGTGGGGGATGCAGAGAGGTACTCTGGTTTTATTAGAACGCCTTCAAGCACAGTGCTCTCGTATGTCCATCTTCGAAGTACCAGTATTCAACTCGGGGGCATGATTTTTGGTTGTAGTTTGAGAACGATCTGATAGTAAATTGGAGTGATTAATCCTCTATATGAAGAAAACGAATTGATTGAACAGTCTAAATGTAGAAATACCTTAGTTTTCTCATTTCTTCCAGCGTAATCACTGAGTTGTTTCTCCCTCATAAGCTCTTTTCCTGCTAATTTTAGCTGAGTCGTATCCTCATTAAGAAGTCCCACATCTGAAAGATGAGATAATAGACAATCTCGTTTCTAGTCACTTTCATTGAGAATTATAAGGTTGACTAAAACAAAGCAATTTATTTTCTGAGCAACAGTTAAAAAAAATTAGTGAACATGATGTGTGAATGGATCTCTTTCACCAAGTATCAGACATAAGTGGGAATATTATGAGGTATTGTGGGTATATTAATATTTTAGCTGAGGAGGAGTTGTTTTGTTACAAATAGAGTGAAAGGGAAGGAATGAAGGTACACAATTGTTCACTGGCTTTAGGCTTGAGTGGCATCTCAAGAGAGGGGAGGTTCCAAGTACCCCTAATACTACCCAGGAGTTCAATTGTAATTCAGTAATCTTTTATATTTCAATATATCCGAGTTCTATCAAGAGCATTGGAAAATGTATTCTCAAGAGAGAGCTACCCCTAGAAACTTCTTTCGACATAATTTTCCTTGAAATTTAATATTGTTCCCCTGGGGAATTGATATGAACCAGAGATTCTTCATGTTAACATTGCACAGAAGTTCATATCTCAAGGGCACTGCAAGTAAAATATGGGGAAAGCATGCTATGGGCTCTTGTTTTTTGAGTCAGTTGCAATTTTGTGCTAAAGGACTAAACTAACAATTTGACAAAAAGAAAAAAGATACATGTTGGATTGAGCACACATATTTGCAGTTGAGATAAAGTTTGTCAGTTTGAACACCAAACAAACTTGACAAGGGAGCTTGATTAAGGTTCAGAAACTCGAATAATATAGAACTGATAGGAACCAAAACAGAACCACTATGTGTTACAATATAAAAGGTAAAGAACTAAAAAGCAAAGGGAGAAAAATGAAAATACCAGATAAAAGTTGTTGATAGTGAGTGGAACCAGAAACACCCAATAAATCAAACTTTGCAGCCAATTCCCTTTCAATAGTTTCAAAATGGTGTCTCAACACAAGATATGATAAAGGTCTATTGTGGATAACCATGTCCTGTAATGAGAAAATAGATATCAATCAATGAGAAGATGCAAAACAGTAGACTAATAGTTACAATATTCCCTTCTCTAGAGAAGAAAATTCTACTCTCAAAGCTATAGCAACAGTTCTGATTTCGAATAAGGGAAAATCAATTAATGAGAAGATGCAAAAAAAGATAGAGAACAGTTCTCTCTCAAAGCTCAAACAGTTCTGATTTCAAATGAGGAAAGATTTAAAAAAAAACAAATCAATTCATTAAAAGATGCAAAAGAATAGGCTACAAGGCACAGCATTCCATTTTTCTGAAGAAAAAAAATACTCAAACCTAAAATAGTTTTGATTTCAAATGGAATGCCTGGACGTCAATCACAAAATCCAACAAGAAAAAACAATTTGGAATCGCGATGATTTTGCATTTATTCTGCTCCACAATCTAGGTTAACTAAACAACAGAACTTTCTACGATTTTCTCATCATCCAAACAAGAAGGGAATAGAAAGAAACCTTAGACGCGTACGACTTTGCTTCTGATAAAGCTCTCAAAAGAGGCGTAGCTTCACATCACAGCCATCATAAGATGATTACAAAGGAGAAAGAAACATAATCAGGAAAAAGAGAAATTATTTGTTCGAATTGCTAATTTCCAAACCTTTGGGATCGCCATAAAGGGGAAGTAGACGGGGTTGGAGTTCTGAAACAAGCCGATGGATTTTAGATTGGAGATTGAAAATTTGAACGACTTCCGAAGTAACTTCTTCGATCAACAAGTTGGTCTGACAGTCATAGAGAAACTCGTTGCCGCCGGAATCGTCGCCAGGTTTGACGTGAATTCTCACCATCTTTTTTGGGCTTCTCAGGTCTCGGGCGGGTAATCGCTTTTGTATTCACTTAACATTTTAACAAAAACTAATAAAAAATCGTAGTTTAGTTGAAGTTCTTAATTTTAAAATTGGTGCTACTTAGGTTATAAACATTAAAAGAAATATATATTTATTTTAAAACATGGAATAAATTTCTAAATTTATTTTTAATTTATTTATTTTTATCCTCGATGAGTTTAAATCAATAAAAAAATAAATTAATTTATCAATGTATAGTCTAGTAAATGGATGGAATTTGAGGTAATTTGAGGTTTAAAATATTAGTTCTTACTTCTCACTCCCTTCCCTTTGCTTCATAGGTCCTTTGATAACAAGAAAAGCCTTCTATTTTCATCAAATGACCCGGCCTCTCCTGACTGTCCACCATCTGAGCTACCTTTCCCGTCCATGCTATGCTCCCTCGGCGCAGGCCTACCACGCTTCGCTCCTGCGACATTTTCATCAGACGGTCTTTACCAATAGTGTCATCTTCCCCGCTCGTTGTCCAATAGTGTCATCCTCTCCGCTCGTTGTATGGACAAGTTGCTCTTTGCTGATGTGTGTTCTGTTAAGCTATAAATTATAGGAACAAATGTAGTTACAGACGGGTGAAATAAATTATAGGAACAAATGTAGTTACAGACAGGTTACACGTTTCACTGTACCGAAATGTGAGGTTTCACTGTACCGAAATGTGAGGTGCAGCTGGTAATTTTCGACAAAAGATATTAGTTCTTACTTCTCACGACAAAAGATATTAGTTCTTACTTCTCACGACAATCTCTCATAAAAGATCTCTTCTCACGACAATCTCTCATAAAAGATATTAGTTCTCTTCTCACGACAAAAGATATTAGTTCTTACTTCTCACAATCTCTTAACATTCTGGCCACCCAAACATTAACCATTTCAATTATTTTAAATTCTTAAGGGTAATCATATAATATACAAAAATAAATAAGAAAAAACATGAAACAACAAAATTTCAAAATCCATTTGCAAGTAGAATTTAAAATATTCATACTTAACCACCGTACACCCCTTGATCCATACAACATCATATAACAAACAGAAAGATTTTATTAATAAATTTAGACTATATTCATTTAATTAAAAAATTTAAACTAAGTAATGTAGGGACCACCCCGAAGGAAGGACCCTCCAAAAATAGGCGTATGCCGCTTGGAGCGGCGAGCACACGGTATTCTTTAGTAAAAGGCGAAAGAATAGTTCGCTCTGTGCTCACCGCACGGCTCCGTGATTTGTCCCTCCACTGGCTGGTTCCTTTTATACCTCTGGGAATTCTCGAACACACAGACATTACCGATGTGGGACAATACTGCTCCAACACCCTTGAGTTTTGTTCCTTACAGAACGCCCTCATAATTTTGTCCCTTCTCGGTGTGCTCAAATTCTCCACCAGGCCACCCGCGAGTCCGCCTCGTGGACGCCTCCGCTCCTCTGCTCTCAGCATCCGCCGTAGGCTTCATGAAGGGAGAGAAGAGAGAAAGGGATTGAAACACTAAGAAAAATAATTTTAAGAATTCATGTATGTAATCGACAAAAATAATACAAAATTTGTCACAAATTAATTAAGGAATTGGACTAAATTGTAGTGGAATCTTTAGATTTTTAATATGGTTCTATAATTTGCATCTAGTTTCCTTTTTTGGGTTCAACGTGTTAGAACGGGAATCCGGAACTCGTATCTCTTAGTGCGTGATGCATTTTCATCTACAACACATTATACAATTAATTTGCGATACACTAGCTAGTGCGTGATGCATTTTCATGGCTGTGAACACGGCGCTTGCTTCAGGTTAGTCTTTTCTTTTCCTTTTTCCATATTCAATTTCTCAAAGCGTATCGTTGTTGCTCTAATTTTGGGAGGCAGATAACTAGTTGTTCGGAGTCCTGATTGTTTCTTTTTCTATGATTAGAGAACTGTAAACTTATCGATTATCGAAAGATTTTCTTTAGAAAACATGATGATTTTGCCTATTATTTGAATTTCGAGACTCCACTTTACCGTCTGTTGATCGAGAAGAAAGTAGCATGCATTGCCGTCTTCTAGGTTAGTTTCTGGATAGTGTAGTTTGCGCCTGACTAATTGAATACTCGATGAATTGATTCAGTCGAATTCGCGAATGACTTTTTACTGGGCGATATCTAGAGAATAAGGAAGTTTTCAGGTCAATTTGTTGTGTGGATTTGAGCTAGATTAATGGAGAGTGCATGAGATTCTACATTACATTGCACGAGAATGAATAATGTAGGATTTTCTTCGGTGATCTGGATTTATGAGAACTAAGCCTGTGTATATTCTAAGTGCAGGCATTCCAATTCTAGACTTCACAATTTCAAGCACATTACCTAATTTACGAAACCTAACATGAAAGCCTCCCCAAACCAATGATGGTTTCCTACACAATGGAAATTTTTACCCTCATGAGTGCGATAAGCAGGGGCTTTCTTCAATGTATAACCAGCTTTATGGATTTGGTTGATTACATAGAAGGACGTCTTTGGTCCTTATTTATTGGAGATTTGGATTTATCTAATGAAAAGATCGGAAATAGTTGCTGAAATTGGTTAAGACTGACATTATGTTGCATTTTCACACAGTTCTACATATTGTACTCGACAGTACAAATTACAGATAGCCATGAACAACATTTTGCGTTGACTTATAGCATACCCAAGATAGGACTCTTGTAAGAAGAAGAAGATGTCATTGATATATTATGTCTGTACTTTCTTGTTCTCTATCAGTCTTTATCAGCCCCTGCAAAGTTCTGGTTTTTCCTGATCATCAGAAACTGTAAGGCTGGAGGATGATAATAAGTAAATTCCAACTTCACTAACTGTCTTCCTTGAACGCAATGGTTGCTGAGATTGAGACTGCTTGCAGTGTGCAATTGCTCCCTGAATTGAGTTCTCAATCTCTGAATTCACACTGCCACATCTCTTCAGGTAATACCCGCTCGAATTGTTTGGACATGAAGAGGAAGTGGGATTTAATGATGCAGAAGATGGTTTGATGTTTGGTTGCCTCTTAATGACCAATGAGAATGATCTTCTATTGCTACTGCTGCTTTCCGTATTGCCTTTGTCTTTGTTGGAATTGGAGATGGAGCTTGAAATTGGTCCAAAGGGCTTTCTCTTTTCCACTTTGGCGCCCTTTTTTGAACATTCATTGGCTTTTGAAGCTGATCCTTCATCTGCAATCTTTGCAGCTACTGCACAGGACTCATCTGAGCAACCTGTTTTGGTAAACAAAGATTTGATGTAAGCCCTGGAAGCTTTCAACTTAAGACCAAGTGTAGAACGTTTAAGCCTTTTAGTCCAGGACTTTTTTGAGCTTTCACCATTCAAATAGCTCGCATCTGCTGAATACTCTAGAAAATATTCATCTGGGTTAAGTTCCCTACTAATCCGAAAGGACTCGGAAGGAGAAATGTTGCAAGAATCAAAAGGTGTACTTGTTGCTGTAGGTGTATTGATAGAAGTGGTTAACGGAGTGCTGAAAAATTCCTCAAAAGTGTCTTTTCTGAAATCATAATCAGAACTAGACTTCTGCAAGAGTCTCTCTACCATTTGCAGGCGTGGGGGATGATGAAGGGGAAGAAGCTTCCCATTGTAGAAGAGCTCATCAGCTGGAGAAGTCGTCGGTTCTCTCCCCCGAGAATTCATAGACATTTGAAACTCGAACTCTCTGGATTGGCGCGGAGAGCTTTTGGAGTCGCAGAGAAAGTTGGTGTATGAACCAATTTCCATGTCTATATAGTCATCATCTGATGGATCATAAGATGGGATGTCAAAAGCCATATCTAGTAACTCCCTCTCTCTCTCTGGAATTGCTTATATGAAACTGTGCTTTATCTGGTGATTCAAGGGTAGGAGCACCTTTACAACTGAGGATGCTTGACTTTATATCAGGTCTATAGAGAATAAACTATGCATTCAAATAGGAAATTAGAACAGAATTGGAGCCACTCTGCTTGGACCAGCATTGACCCATATCACAATTTTATTAATTCTCAGTGATTTTTTTTAACACCTAGTGAACTAGTTTCATTTTCTTTATTTGTTTATTTGTTTATTTGTTTATTTGTTTATTTGTTTGTGTGTGGCTGATTTCTCATTGCTTTTCACTGTGCTACTACAAAAGAATGCACTAAAATAGTCTGGTCTCTTTCTTTAGTATTATTCTTTTATAGTGATGTAGAAAACCATTCAGAATTTAAAATAGTGAAATTTTGCTTCTTTTTCATGGGGGCTTACTTTGCTTGCAAATCACTGAAATTGGGTGAAATGTTTCTTAGGCAGAAAATTATAATCAAATAAACAAAAAGGGTTAGGTTAGCTGAGACATTGAACTTTATTCCAAAAGGAATAGATATAGAAGGTAGAACTCAAGCAAAACAACAGTGTATTCTGAAGCTTAGAGTAAAAGGGATAAACCACAAAGTTTCCTTTCTAAATGCTAATCTAAGATTCTTAGACCAGGCACCTGAAATTAAATAAAACAAGTAATTTAGCCATCTTTTTCAACAGCTGTGTGGCTCTACAGACAAAGATCAGATTTAAGAACCAAACCATGCCCCAAAACCTGGCTTTTGTGCTCTCATACAGCATGCTAGCTCCTTCATATTTCCATGTGGCCCTTGACAAAAAAATTAATAAACAAGAATATGATTGAAGACAGCTCCTCTTTCAACTAGAACATTACTTTGAGCTCCAGAAGCACTTTTGTCTGATTTTCTTTCTTTCTACTGAATTCCTGGGTGGCTTTACTTTTTAATAACTTTCCCATCCAAATACACTGATTGGCTAGTGTTCAAATCTTTCTTCCTTTTTTTTTTCTTTTTCCATTCCTTTTGTTTTATATGTTTTACACAAATGCTTACTTTTAGACTGCTCCTGTAAATTCAAGCAATAGGAAAAAGTTGATGACCTTACAGTGAATTAACAATGTCCAGACATTTAATAGTGGAGGAGTGAAATTCCGGATCAGTTTTGCCTTGAATGCTTGAGATTTTTGCTATTGTCCTCTCCTTTTACTACATTCTCCACGTTTTTGCTGTGTCTCACTCTCTTCGAAGATAACTTATTTTAGAGTTCCTCAGTTCCAAAATAATGCAAACGGTTTTGATATAATTAGCCTCGGAGGGTGTACATGGACTCCACAACTTATGAAATGCTTAAGAGGTGAGAAACAGGAAGCTCTAGAATTTGTCAGGTTCTAGTCTGTGTGCTCTGGGAATATATCTGAGAAGTATGTATGTATTGAACTTGATTGGAATGATTCGCTCACTCGTTTGATCTAACGATTGGAGTTCGGTAGCTCGTAGTTGTGTAGTTTGTGTTCGGATTATAGTGAACCAAGGAATATGTAATAAAAACCCGAGTTTGTCAAATGTGTTCGATTTTGAATTTAATGAATCTAACGATTGGAGTTCGGTAGCTCATAGTTGTGTAGTTTGTGTTCGGATTATAGTGAACCAAGGAATATGTAACAAAAACCCGAGTTTGTCAAATGTGTTCGATTTTGAATTTAATGAATTGTAAGTATATCGCAAAATATATACTTAGCAAACCTTCCTATCATTACACAATCGGCCTATGTTTGGAGAATTCCTATCTATTTCTTGGAATTGAGAATTTGAAGTGTTGAATTTGAACTTTTAGTTTTTTGTATTTAAGCACATTCAATTTTCACAATTCATGAGTTGTTGAAGGCGTCAAATTAAGTTTCTGATGTCATGGATAAAATTTTGTGAGATGTCATTTATTGTATCCCAATCTTAAATCATAATTTATAATTAAATCAGCATCAGTTGTCAACAATAATTAAAATATGATAATTCTTTTTAAAGTTATCCTATAGGATCAAGCAAAAAGACAATCTCAATCTAAAAATAATATTCATAAATCATAAAATTCTTTCAAACAATTTAAATTTCTAAAAACAGTACACCCTGAGGAAAAAAAAAAACAACAAAACAACAAAACAAAATTTAAAATTGTGTTAAAAAAAATGAACCATTAAAAAGACAAACAAAAACCCACTTGCGATCACAAAGGAGTTTCTAATTTGCCAACTTGGTTTATAGATGAAAAGGATTGCTGCAAATTCCATTTTTTTAATGCAAAAAAAAGTACCAACGACCCATTGAGGGAGGGTCCTGTAATCAGACCTCATGATTTTACTTAATTTACAAAAATTGTACCTTTACGTTTTAAAAACATTCCAATCATTACCATAGTTTATAAATTAACAAATTAAGCCCTCCTGTCGATAAGCTTTAAAGAAACCCATATACTTTAATATATATCATTAAAATAAACAAAATTTTAACTTTTAGATTTCACAAACCACACGCT
This sequence comes from Cucurbita pepo subsp. pepo, assembly GCF_002806865.2. NCBI lineage: Eukaryota > Viridiplantae > Streptophyta > Magnoliopsida > Cucurbitales > Cucurbitaceae > Cucurbita > Cucurbita pepo. Next base: position 6,620,553 of record NC_036638.1, read on the forward strand.
TTCAGAACAAAATTAAAAATTTAACAACATGCTTTGCGAAAGAACAAATCAGTAACAAATCAGTAAAGTATAAGTTTATAAGTAACCCTTTATGACAAGCATAGAGTGTGAGAGGTCAGCTCACTGGCACCACAAAACAAAGTAACTCAGATATTTAATCAAACATCAACATAGAAATTCAAGAGAGAGAGAGGCCACAAATAAGATCCATCTCAGAGACCCACCACCCAGAAAATCAGGATGAAAAGCTATCTTCTTATTGGCCAAGGCCTAAGGGGGTTGACAACTAGAATCCCTTTTTATTATCAAGCTAGGGTTCTTATTGGAAGTAGAAATTTCATTCTCTATCCCACCACAACTCTAAAACAATTAGTTGCAGCCAAAAAGATATGACTGCTACTGTTTCAAAGCTGCCCTTTCAAGAAAGATTTGGGCCAGGCATGTTTCAGCCCACTACTTTCTGTGACCTATCCTTGAGGACAGAGAAGGCTCATTCACCATCATGGTGTCCTTCAAAAGATGAGACAAATTCCAGAACTACCATATCAGGAAGCCTTTCTGGCACATATCAATATTAACAAAAATCTCCTAACCCCACACCAACTAATCTGTCAGGAAACATTGGGGTCTCCCACTATGGTATGGTTTGCTTAAGAAACTAAAAACTTACCCCTTGCAGTAAAGTTATCTAAAAGTTTGGACTTACTTGCATATTAAGTCTTCTTGATTTGACTGTTTCCCTTCTTTGGCTTTTATATTACAACACAAATGTTCCAGAATTTATACAAGTGAACAAATAAAAAAACCACAAAATGTACAAAGAACAATTACAAGAGAAAGATTATGATCCAATTTTGCAGTTTTGGGGGAATGCCGAACGCAAACCTACGACCTTTCTTCATAATAAATTAGTTTGGTTCATTCATGCGTACATAGTATGACAGAGCTAGTTCTTTGAGTCACCTGATCTCAGTTCCCTTTCGAGCTCGTCGAACTCCCATTCACCAATGTCTTCTGCTGAATAGTCGTGAGCAACTTTTCCGAATTCTGATTCCAGCTGAGCTAGCTCAGCTGCAGTGTCTAGTGTCTGTTCTGCCTTGACTGCAGGTGGTTTGAGATAATTACCGGTTTCATCTTTTGGGTTCTTGCTGTCTTCCAGCGGAGGTTGGGGAACACTACTCTGCACCTCCTCTCTAGATTCATTTTCTGGTTTTGGAGGTGGAGTTTCGATTTCTAGATTGGGTCTCTCGATAGCTTCAAATTTTTCCCGTAGTTTTTCAATATCATCAAATAATTCTTGGACTCTAGAATCATCCTTCCTGAATGGGGGTAAAAAGAAGAGTTGCTTTTGGGTAATAATGAAATGTGACAAAAGAGGAGTGAGGCAGAATTAGAAAAGAATGCATATCACAAAATTTCCATCCATATCTTACCTGGAAACTTGAGTTTGTTGAGCCAAAAACTGCTCTTTCATGTTATCCACAACGCTGAAGGTAGTAATAATCTGAAGCAAGATAACAAATCAAGGTTATAGTTGTTCAAACATCCGAGATGAAGTCAACATTACACTTGGCAGGAAAATTGTAGGCAGCGGATATATGCCCATTAATTGTGACAATATTTTACAAAGCATTCATTAAAAACGAAAAAGATGTATATACACAACAAGCCAATAACTGCACTGAAAAACAAGCCCCATGCAAGAACCTGCTCTAAGTTTACGAGTCCTGCATAACCATCCCAATGATCCATACATCAAAAAACAAGAAACGACTCGAAACAAAGAGTAGAAACCAAAAGAAAAGCATTGAAGCACTGTGCAGCATTCTAAACATCCCAACAATCTTGAATATATCTACTATTCTTCTCCACATAAATGTCCCCACACATAAGAGTACAAGGTCTGAAACACTAAAACTTGCCTCTACTATGAAGGGATCAGAAGCTCAACCGACAAATCAAGAACAAATTTCCCAGACGGTTAGAAGAAACTTGGCCAAATGCAAGGAGATAAAATAAAGAAACAATAACCTTATGATCCATACCACCCGCTAGTAGCAGGCATTAGGAAATGAGGCCAGAGGCATACGATAACAGACCTCTTAATTCTCCTGAGCAAGTTTTAAGTTTGCAAAATATATATTATCATCTTTCCACCTTTACTTTGCACAGCCCATTCCCAATAGAAAAATGAAAAAAGAAAAAAAGAGGAGGGGGGAGGGGGGATATGCTCTGAGATACGGATTTCCAAAGACACCACAACTTTGCATGTGAAGCCAATATTTTTAATCTGAAGGTTCTCGATTGATGACCTCCCACACAAACAGATTTAGCCACATCATCCCAGCTGCCCAAGAGACCGCTTCCCTTATCCACCCACTACCAAGGATTTCTCGTTCACTTCTCCAAAACATCAGTCGCTGAGCTCAATTTGTTTAACAGAAAAAAGTAGCAGATAGGAATCCTACTCAAAAGTAATTGGATGAAGGTAAGTGTGATGTCCCACATTGGTTGGGGAGGAGAACAAATCACCCTTTATAAGGGTGTGGAAACCTTCCCCTAGCAGACGCGTTTTAAAGCCTTGAGGGGAAGCCCGAAAGGGAAAGCCCAAAGAGGACAATATCTACTAGCGGTGGATCTGGGTCGTTACAAATGGTATCAGAGCCAGTCACCGGACGATGTGCCGGCCTTCTCGCTGTTCCCCGAAGGGGGGTAGACACGAGGCGGTGTGCCAATAAGGACGCTGGACCCCAAAGGGGGGTGGATTTGGGGGCGGTCCCACATCGATTGGATAAAGGAACGAGTGCCAGCGAGGACGCTGGGCCCCGAAGGAGGGTGGATTGTGATGTCCCACATTGGTTGGGGAGGAGAACAAATCACCCTTTATAAGGGTGTGGAAACCTTCCCCTAGCAGACGCGTTTTAAAGCCTTGAGGGGAAGCCCGAAAGGGAAAGCCCAAAGAGGACAATATCTACTAGCGGTGGATCTGGATCGTTACAGTAAGTCTTCCTCAAACGAAGATAACAATTTCCAGTTGAAGTCTATTTTCAACATTTTTCTAAGATAGGTTCCAAAAAATACCTAGAACTTAGCATATGCACCAGTCGGAGAATATGGTAAGGTAGCACAAGGGAAGCAGGACACGACCAGAAAACCAACGAAACCAGCATGATAAGCAAATGTACAATGTAACACCCTGCTCTGTTGATGGTAAGAGATCTGAAATCGACTAGAAAGTGGCTAGAACCCAATGGGGTTCTCCAAATTCGAAATTGAGACATTTCAGAGGGAAGAAATTAGATGCACATGTCAATATGATTAGACACTGGGTTACTACATCACAACTACTACTTTTTTTTTTTTCCCTTTTTCACCTTTTTGATAGGACAGATCGCACCAACTATATAAATTAATACGGCAGAAAAGGTCATTCAATTACAACCAAGCACAAGCATCATTTTTTCCTTCTTTTCTTAAAGAATCATTCCTGCTGAAAAATAGGAATAACAGAATATTAAATGAGGAACCAAACCAAACATCCCACCTTATGCCAAAAAAAAGAAGGTTAATGAGAACCTGAGTTGAGATGACACAAAGGTTTACATGAATCTGCCCATTACTTCCAAAAGAATTTAACGAATAGTCAAGCCTAGATTTCTGCCATTGAGAAACTTTAGTTTTCTTATCCTATTAGTCAAGCCTAAGTGTCTACCATCTATGAATCTGCCCCATTACTTTCGAAAGAAGCATCCTCGTCTGTTTACAATAATTATAATTAGCTTAACTACTCTCACTTTTTGTAACTTCATCACATCAACAAAATGTTTCTTAACCCAAAAGAATAATATAAATAAATAAATCTATTACAAATGTAAACCAGGAACTAGTTATGCTGCCATTCCATCTTTTAAGCATGCTGAATATGTGAAAAAGTGTAATATGAGCAGATTACTGCTTATATATGCTATCTAAATGATTATAAAAATGACCAGTAATCAGCTCAGTTTACACGATATATTCACAGCATCATTATAATTGAAAAAATAATACTGTTGGATAAGCTGTTTCAAAATATACATATTTTGATGGGCAATGGGAACCATATTTTACACGAAGTCTCTTCACCTACCGCATCATACATTGAAATTAAAATAAATTGGATAAGTAATCGAAAGTTATACCTTTGCTTCATAGTCTAGATACTCCTTTTCAATATTATTTGTAGGGCTAAGAACTTTTGACTCGTCACTTTCCAGTGTGGATTCCTGCGACCTGTCCAGAGTGATTTGATAGATAAGAAGCCATGCTTCAGAAAAAAAAATAGGATCTTGATGACAAAAGGGAAAAAGTTACCTCTGCCTCAAATTCTTTAAATTCTCCACAAATTTTTCAATACGGCTGATTGACGGATCCAACTCTTTCTATATCAGATTATCCGTGCAAGGTTTCAGACATGGGAGATCAGAGCTTATTCATAAATTATAAGTCACCATGTACTCTTTGATGAATATTATAAATACCTTATAAGCAGATAGAAGATCGATAGCCAAGTTGACAAAGTAACCTTCATGTTTTTCCAACGCATCACTTCAGAAAGAAAAGAAGTATTCAAGTTTCACAGAACTCAATTGAGAGAAGAAACATTGTACAATTCTCTTTTGCATATTCCATCACTAGAGCACTCCAAAAAATCTCTTGGAAAAGTTCTAATACTAAGTTGATGAAAAATAACAAGCATGGCCTAAAATACATACTTGACCTCCTTCTCCTTATTTTCTCTATACAGGCATTGGATATTCCACGTATCTTCCAAAAAGTTCATCCAAATGTTCAAAACATTTGATTCTGTCTTACACGAGGCAATGGATTTCAACAGCTCGTCTTCCTAAAGCATTCAGAGAGAATATATAATGGATGAGAATGAGAACGTACAAGAAAATAACATAATGATACATCAAAAGCAAACAAAAAATGCACCCTTGTCTTTAAATGTGCAACAATCTTGTTGTTGGCCTCCTCAAACTGATCTCTCTCTTCCACCATATTACGAAGGCGTGCATGCGCAGCAGCCAAGGAGATATTAACCTACGGCATAATACCATATACCATATAGTGACTACATATGTTCAACGTAATACAAGAATGTGGAAAGTGGAAAAAAGAACATAACATTTAATATTCTATGGATAAACAAACTTCATAATCCACTAACGAAATCATAGAAATTAAAATGTACATTACGTCCGATAAAGAAAAAATCATAGTGAACTCTCTCAATCAAGGGATCAAAAACATCAAGAGTTTACAGCCACGATATTTACAAATTTATATGAAAATCCTCAGGCATCTCGGTTATCTCAGGCACAGGAATGACTTTGGTATCAATGAAAATACTGTAGCATAAAAGTTAGGTACAAGTACAGTGAATGAGCAGCACAAGTGAAAAGGGTTCATTTCTTCATTGTATCATGGTTAACCAAAAGATCAGGAATGGAAAACAGAGAAAAACCTTTTTTAATTGAGCTTCAATATCATCTCTCTGCTTTTCAAGTTCTGCAATTTCTGAAGTTAGTTCCTGCAAATAATTGAAAACATATACTCGAGTTTTCAACATACCAAGTAATAACCTGTATGGTCATAATTAAGTGACATATCTATAGTCTACAACATACGTAACACAAAGTTCAAAATAGGTATAAAATATGATTGAACATACACAGTAAGATAAGGCTGCAAAGTAGGTCCTCAATACAATTCACGATCAAAAACACGATCAAGATCCTGACTGATGTTAAGAATTATACTTAAATTTTGTTTATAAAAAATGTTTAGCAATCTAATTCCTAATAATTATTTTATACCCCTTGGACATAGTAAAAAGAGGCTGCCCTCGTGGAAGAAAAGTTTTTTCTCTAGAGGTGGCAAAATGACCCTCATTCGCAGCTGAATGGGATGCCTATCTACTTCTTTTCCCTTTTCAGAGCTTTGTGTTGTGTGTGTAAAAGTCGTGAGAGACTTGTAAAGGACTTCGAATGGGGAGGGGCTAATGAGGGCATCTCGTGAATTGGAGCTGGTGGGGAAGCTGGTAAACCTTGGGGGCTAGAATTTAGGAAATCTAAGGATTCGTAACAGAGCCCTATTAGGAAAAATGCTCTGGCGATTCCCCCTTGAGTTGACTATCCCTTGGCATAGGATTAGATTATAACGAGCAAGTTTGGTCCTCATCCTTATGAGTGGATGCTGGAGAGGATTAAAGGCACTTACAGAAATCTATGAAAAGAAACTGTAAATGAGCTCTCTTGTTTTTCTAACGTTGTTCATTGTTTTGTGGGTAACAGAAAGGAAACATACTTCTGAGAGGATAGGCGGGTAGGGGATACACCCCTCTCCTTTATGTTTCTCTATTTGTATCATTTGTCCTCTATGAAAAACTGCTTTGTGACTGATGTCTAGTTCCATTTTGGGAGCCCTCCCTCTTTTTTCTTCATTTTCTGTTACTTTTTGTCCAATAGAAAACCAATGGATGTAATGACTCTCCTGCTTTTGATCGGTGAGATTCAGCTTAGAAAAGAGAGAAGAGATGTTTGTTTTTCGAGTACTCGTTCTTTTGCTGCTTATTAGACCTTTTTCCCTCTGGTGACAGTCTTTCTGCTCTATGGAAAGTGAAAGTTCTAAAGCAAGGGAAATTCTTCGTTTTCCAGTTATCCACGGAAGTGTGAACATCCTTGATCCACTTTCAAGGAAGATGCCTTCTTTGGTAGGTCCATTTTGTTGCATTCTTTATTGCAGGGCGGAGGAAAACTTGGATCATATTCTTTGGAGTTGTTCGTTTGCTCAAGTAATTTGAAACTACTTGGAGATGATCAAGGAGTTCCTTCTTCATCCGCCTTATCAAGAGAAGGGTTTTTGTGGAACAATAAGAACTTTAGAGAAGTGGAGAAGGACCCTGTCGATGTATGGTCCCTCATTAGGTTTGATATTTTTCTTCGAGCGTCAGTGACGTTTTTTTTTTTTTGGGTAATTACTCGCCAGGTCTTATTCTTATTGATTCTTGATTAGAGCCCCTCACATTAGTTGGGTCCATTTTGTTGGACTTGTTTCTTTTTTGGGATGTCCTACTATTCTTTCATTTCCTTCGCAATGAAAGTAGGTTTTTTCATTAAAAAATTAATTATATTCTATTATTTTTAATTTGTTAAATTGATGGGTGAAGATATCTTTTATTGTCTTTTGCCTTTTCTTTTATTTTTATATTTTTTTTTTTTTTGCTTTGTGGAGGTGTACTGCCTGAACGCTTGTCTTGAAGAATTAGAAGTACAGAAATGAGAGGATCTTCGAAGATTTTTTCTTTTTATAAGAAATAACCTTTCATTGGGAATAAAATGAAAGAAAACATGAGCCACCAAAAAGAAAAACAGCCCACAAAGAAAGGAGCGCCTCTAAAGAAAGGGCCTCCAATCCAGTACCCTATCCAAAGAGGATTTTCAAAGATAAGTCCTATACTTTTAAGCTTTTTGCTACAATGTACAAATTACTTCTTCCTTGTGGTGTCCAAAAGACGAGATATTCCATTGTAATTATGGCCTAACTCAAATCCTATCTCGAGGTAGTGCTTCATTAGTTCTTTTGAGTTGGGGGCTCCTCACCCCTTTGCCCTTAGGTTGTGTGGTAGTTTTTGTTTATATATTTCTGTTTCTTATCCCACAAAAATAGTTTGAAAAAAATTAAAAATCCTATTTTTAATCAACATAGACACATAACAAAACAGTTAATCTACTTCCTCGAAGAGGAAGCAAGTACAAATCTCCACCCCTAGATGTGATATAATTTTCTNAAAAAAAAAAAAAAACTTTATTCTAATAAGCCAAAAACTATTTTTAAACAATACTCCAAACAACACCTAACCTTCTCTTTTGCACCAACTTCACTTGCTTTGGTCAGACGAACATTTAGGGCTTCCTCTTTATGCGATCTGCAAATTAAAAGAGGGGGGAAAACATCAAAAATATGCATGAAATGAAAGTAAAAACACCTGTGGTGCACCACTTTTTAAAAAGACAAAATGTCAACCTAAAAGGACAAGTTGGATTTGAAAGAAGTAATTCCATTCCAATAAGAAATTAGCAAATATAAGAAATAAGAGAACTACAAAAAAATATATTTATTTCCTATGTCCCACCTCCTTAGCTTTTTGCAACTACCTAGGATGACAAATAAATATATTTATTTCTAATTTCCAGATATGCAGAAAAAATGCACCATCGGTCCTTACAATCTCTAGGTGCTAGGCAATGGAGAAACCCAAAACACCCTTCGNGAAAAAAAAACTTTTTCTTAAAAAAAAAAAAAAAAACAACGAAACAGATATATTGAAAGAAAGACAAAGCCTAAAGGCAAGGGGTTGAGAAAACCCCTCACAAGCTAGATAAGAAAAGCATTTCCAAGAGCTTAAAAAAACCAGTCATCAACTAGAAGCGCTTCAAGTGGAAAAGAGTTTGATAAGCTATAAACAATTTCTCGTGTGAAGTCCTACACAGATAGTACAGAGAATAGCAACATATCTCAGCTAAGGAAAAGCAGCTACACGTATGAATTCTAATTCATTACCATTTAAGATAATGAGATCTTTACCTATGATCTGTAATGCGCTTTTCAGCTTTCACAGAGGAGTTTGAAAGAGACTCCGACAAGACTTTCAATTTATCAATCTGTATATGAGTAGATAAGTTTACAGCTATGTACCACTTATTGCAGCCCATAGGCTAAATTTAAACAAGCACAATGGGTCAAAGTAAAATTTTGACTGACAGGATCAAGGGATCTCCAGATCAATACCTTCAGAGCATGAGTTTCAGGAGAATCTCCATTGTTTAGTAATTTCTTCTTCAGCAAAAGTCCTTCCACTCTAGAACAAATTCGTATGTGAGAGAGTGCGGCTTTCAATGCCTGCCACATAGATGGGGCAGTGAGTTCCCAAATAGCTTTTTCCACTCCGTCAAATTCATAAATGATCATTACTTGACAGTTCATATCACAAGGTGATAACTCGACACTACAGGCTATAGATACAAAATGTAAAGATATCACTTTTCAGAGAAACAAAGGTCAACCAAGTAAATTGGACGTTCCAGTCTAATAATAGCTGGTTGGAATGAGAAGAAAAATTTTAAAAATTTTAAATGTTTGTCGTTGGATGAATAACTCAAACAATAGGATAACAGATGCTCACTGCTCCGAAAATCATCAAGAATTCGAGCCATATTTATCAGCCGCACTAAAAGTATGTTTGAAATGCCTCTTAAAGTATTTATGTAGGAGAAAACTTTTTCTTATAAACTCGTAGTGGTGTTTCAAGTTTTAAGAGAGCTTTTAAACAATTATCAAGCACTTTTTAAAATTTTCAATAATAAAAAATAGTTAGAGAAATTCTAGAAAAAAAATTAAAATACTTAAACTGCCTGTAAACAATGCTTAGTCTAGTGCATACAAAATAAATGCTTCAGTCAAACTTTTTTTTTCTTTTCTTTTCAAAATGCATCATTACAGCCCAAAGCATTAATAGATGCATTTACCTTTGCAACTCAGTTTCATAGTTCTATTAAAAAATAATGATAATAATAACTTCCATTAACTGACTCACCTCAATTGTTTCTATTGTGGTTTCTTCTGATGTCCTGCCATAATCTGCATTTGATGACATCCGGGCAGCTGACATTCCTTCGAGTTTTGTCTTCAAATTGGACAATTCAGTATCTACTCTGTCACCAGAAAGCCAGACAAATCATAGAGAAAAGACCATATGTTAGCTTATTCTGACCATTTAACTTCAATTCCTTTTTCCCCTGTGAAATGAGTGTTAGCAGGTGTAGTGATGATGGGTGTAGTTCAAAGAAAGAGACAACATTCCATTCCCGAAAATCATTTCCTTAGCATGCCGCCTAGACCTAGGGCGCTCTCTATCCTCTTCATTACTTGGAAAATGCATACAAAAACTGAAAACTATTGAGCAGTATCTAGCATGCAGACGTATAAAAACAAGAAAATAAAAGGTAAAAAATATAAGACAATAGTACATTATCCTTGAAGGTGAAAATTCATCCTCTAAAACCAGGCCTGAAAACAAAAGGTATCTGGTCTCCAACTGTTCTTCATTTTTCTTCAACTTGCTCACTATCTATGGGTATGACAGGATTAATGTAGAGGTCAGATGGAATAACAGCAGGGGCACTTTTATTCTTTCAATAGGAAGCATAACATGACCAAAATTTGTTTATAAGAGAGAGGCCTGAGAAGATTTTAAATACCACTAGTAAGTACGGAGATCATAGAGGGGGGCTCCCTCATAGACATTAATCAAACAAAAAGAAACCTTTTCTTAAATGAAAAAAGAAGGCTAAAATAAACCCTTGATCCCTAAGGCTGCCAAAACCCACTAAATAAATATAATCGCTATATAGCAGAGATAATAAATAATATAACATCAAACTCATACAAAAGCTGTACTGGTAGAGACCAAGAAGTAAAGAACAAAATAACTAATTTCCTGCCCACCTCCCAAGATCAGCGCTGATCTTCAACCCTGAAATTGCGCTTTGTGCAAATTGGAGCAATTCCTCCCGTTTCACCTGTAATTAAGTTCTCCAGTAAAACTTTGCACAAATAAAAGAAATGGAATGGGGAAATGTGATAGGCCTAGCAGCCCTGTCTTACTAATTCATAAAACCACACAGCAGAGATCGTATGAAGACTACTAGAGTTGAATTTGTAACATATTGTGATTGATAAAAATATGAAAAAGAAAAAACACTTTTGTATAGAAACCGAACTATGAGAAAGAGAAGCCCAAAACAAGGGAAGCCAAACAACAAATTATAAAAAGAGGTTTCAATCCAACAAAAAAGGACCTAACACAAGTAATTATAGAAAAACTTAATCATCAAAGCCCGAAGAGGAACATAGAATCTAACAAGGAACCAAACATTACTAATAACACATCTCCTTTCCCCAAAACATTTTATCATTTCTCACACCAAAACCCCACAAACGAACAAGCCCCAGGCAAAGACCCCACAAAAAAAAAAAAAAAAAAAAAAAAAAAAAAAAAAAAAAAAAAAAAAAAAAAAAAAAAAAAAAAAAAAAAAAAAAAAAAAAAAAA